>NC_052153.1:105137541-105238275 GCF_902713615.1 Scyliorhinus canicula
TAGTATAAGAACAAGAGGTGGTCCTTTTAAGACTGAGATTAGAAGATTTCTTTTCTCTCAGGGACATTTACAGCATGGAAACAGACCCTTTGGCCTAGCTTGGATCATTAGTCCCAGAGGGTGATTAGTCTGTGGAATTTGCTTCCTCAGGGAGCAGTGGAGGCTGATCCATTCAATTTATTCAAGGCTAAGTTCAAACATTTTAAAGAGAAGAGAGTCAGGGGTTATGGGGTGGGGTGGGGTGGGAGGCGCAGGCAGACAAGTGGAATTGAGACCACAATCAGGCATAGTGTTTTTGTGAAAGGGAAATTATGTTTGACTAGTTTATTACAATTCTTAAGAACATGGAAAAGGAGTTGGTCACTCAGACCATTGAGCCTGCTTTGCCATTCAAATAGATCATGGTTGATCATCCATCTCAGCACCTTTTTACCGTGCAATCGCCATATCCCTTAATGCAATTAGTAATATCATTTGAAGAAGTGACAAGAAACATGGATAAAGGAGAACCTGTAGATGTGATGTATTTGGATTTCTAAAAGCCATTTGAAAAAGTGGCACATCAAAGGTTACTACACAAATTAAGAGCACGGGGTGTAGAGGGTACCATATTAGCATGGATAAAGAATTGGTTAGTGAACAGGAAGCATAGACCCCTAAATAAAGAATCCCCCCACAGACCCCCCCCCCCCCCCCCCCCCCCCCCCAGAAGAGAGACTCCTGTCTGGAAGCTATTGAGCAGTCCAGACAGAGACAGTGAAAAAATTACTATTGTACCACTCTCCTGGGCATGCATCTGCTGGCTTAGACACAAGAAGCACCACATGGCAATTCCTGCAAAGATAAACCAGGCAGTTGTGTTTAAGCCCCTCAGATCCTTGAGGTACACACCATTCATTTCCCTCAGAATGTGCAAATGCCATGCACAGTCACCCAAGATCCAAATTGAACACGAATCCTTGGTGTTGTGAGGCAGCAGTGCTAACCAGTGTGTCACCGTGTTATATTTTTGCCTTGTTTACTGCAATTATCTTATTTATTTATAATTAGAACATAGAAAAATACAGCACAGAACAGGCCCTTCGGCCCACGATGTTGTGCCGAACCTTTGTTCTAGATTAATCAAAGATTATCATAGAATTTACAGTGCAGAAGGAGGCCATTCGGCCCATCGAGTCTGCACCAGCTCTTGGAAAGAGCACCCTACCCAAGCTCAACACCTCCACCCTATCCCCATAACCCAGTAACCCCACCCAACACTAAGGGCAATTTTGGACACTAAGGGCGATTTATCATGGCCAATCCACCTAACCTGCACATCTTTGGACTGTGGGAGGAAACCGGAGCACCCGGAGGAAACCCACGCACACAAGGAGGATGTGCAGACTCTGCACAGACAGTGACCCAAGCTGGAATCGAACCTGGGACCCTCATTATCTCATAATTAATTGTGTTTTGATGTTTCAGTAAGACATTTGTCGAAGCTCGTGAAGTTTAATGTAAAACATTTATTATCAAAAATACTTTTATAAATACAAACTTTTGAAACCAGTTAACGTTTAACTTAACGTTTAACTTTACCAGCTGAACAATAGTATAAAACTGCTTCAACTTTTACAAATTTCTTGCAGTAAAATATATTTTCTCACTTAAACACAATGGCAATAAAATATATTTCCCTGCATAAACACAAAGTTTCTGCATATTTGTAAAGATGGGGGGTAGAGGAGGATTTTACACATCAATTGTTACTTGACAAGCTTAAAGTCCGAAAGCAGCAGCTGCTGAAACGCAGTGTCCTGGCACAAATCTCCTATGATGTCGTTTCAGGATGTCCTTTGACAATGCACTCTTAGGGGTGGGTGATTGATTCCTTGCAATACCTGCCGGACAGATAATTCACATTAGCTCACAGGAGGCTTGCATAAGACATTAAGCCATTAAACTTTGTTAAACATTTGAAGTAATCACTGAGCCTTATAACAATGAACATTACATCAGAGAGACTCTTCAACGACACAGCTTAAAATGCATTGCAAAAACCAAATGTACTTTAGCCCTGAATCAGCTAGGAGTACAGGCATGCTAACATTAGTGTCCTTGAAGGAGTCAATAGCACCAGTATCGAGACCATGATCATCCAAAACCAACTCCGCTGGGCCGCCCATACGCTTAGGATGTCAGTGTACCGACTGCCAGAGTTCAGCTCAAAGGAGCATCCCGAACAAGAGGAAGATAAAGGAAGCTCTTCAAAAAGACCTCGAAGGCTTACCTCAAGAATGGATCACAGGCAACATTGTCTGGGAGACATTTGCTCAGAAGAGAGGTACTTCGAGGAACCTCTTGATTGAAGGGTCACAATTCTTTGAGTATACCCAACAGCAGGAGGAGGTCCAGAAAAGGAGCCTGAGAAAGGAATACCCGCGACCTAGCATCCAAGGAGCGATCCCACCTTTTGGAAACTCCTACCAAATGAGTGATCGAAGATGTGGCTGTAGGATCAGGCTCATCGGCCATGCAAAAGCACACAGAACCCGTGACCAGTAACACGGAATATCTTAGATGGACAATCATACTCGTTAGTGAGTGATCACTGCATTCTTTCCATTATAGTCCCTTTAATGGTATAACATTCTCATGACAAACCAAAGTTTAAAAAAATATTTCTTATGACTCCAAATTCATTTTCTGCAGTGAAGTACACTTTTAACGGAATTAACAACCTCATGACAAACCAAAGTTTTAAAAAAATCTTCCTTTTACTTTTTTTGCATTTTAAACGCAAAACACTAATCATGTAAAACATTAACATACCAAAACTTTGTATCCCAATGTCTCCTGCCTCTTCCAGACTGAAAAATAAAAGTGCAAATAAAAAGATGTAAAAACTCACCGAACATTGGGGTAAGTGGTTCAAGTTTGCGCTGTACCTACATTTTTCATTGAGCAGCTCCAGTACATGTATTCAACCAGGGAAAAAAAGACTGCTGGGAGTTTGAATGCCGCAAGCTTCCAGTACGCATATCCATATGCCCGCACTTCTGGGTTGTCATATCTGCATGTGTGGCGGACCAATGATGTAAGTCACTGACGGGAGAGAACGTTACGGGCCAACGACTTAGACGCAGGGACCAAATGTATTATCGTTAAATTTGCTGATAATACAAAGATAGGTGGGAGAGTAAGTTGGAAGAGGATGTAAGGAGCCTGCAAAGGGATATAAATAGGTTAAGCAAGTGGGCAAAAATTTGGCAGATGGAATATAATGTAGGAAATTGTCACATTGTCCATTTTACGTGCCCGAGTACATGAATCGGTTTTCAGGTACATAAAGTGATTAGGAAGGCAAATTGAATATTGCAGTTTATTGAAAGGGGAGTGGAAGATTTGCTATGGCTGTATAAGGCATTTGTAAGTCCTCAACTGAAGTATTATGCATAGTTTTGGTCTCCGTGCTTAAGAAAGGATATAAATGAGTTAGAAGCTGTTTAGAGAAGGCTCACTCAAATCATTCCTGGAAGGAAGAGGCTATCTTATGAGGAAAGGTTGGACAGGTCGAGCCTCTATCCAGTGCAGCTTAGAGGAATACGATCCTGAGGGGACTTGACAGGGTGGATGCTGAGAGGATGTTTCCCCATATGAGATAAACTTGAATTAGGGGGCATGGTTTAAAATTAAACGATTTCCCACTTTAGACAGAGATGTACATTTTTTTTTTCTCTGAGCATTTGGATGTGGAATTATTTTCCCTGGAGAACAGTGCAGATTGGGTAATTGAACATTTTTAAGGGTGAGTCAGATAGATTATTGATTGATAAGGTATCCAAAGGCTATAGGGTGTAGACAGGAAAGTGGAGTTGAGGCTACAATCAGATCAGCCATGACCTTACCCAATAGCAAAGCAGGCTCAAGGTGCTGAATGGCCTACTTCTCCTAATTAGTACGTTTTCATGTTCATATATTCCTCACATGGCTTCTTTGTAAATTGTCTTCTATCTCACGTAAACCTACTTTGTGATTATGTTATTATTTAAATTATTTAAGAAACAAGAGACTACCAGGGGGGTTTATATAAATGCATGAATATGCCTACTGCGTCAGTGTTACATCTCCATTCACAGGTTCTTCTGACTACAGTTACATATAGCTAACAAGTGTTCTTGCCGTCATTCATGTCAGTTAACTGCTTATCAGTGCAGCCTGTTACTATCCATGACAAGCTACATTTTCTGCATTCTTTATGTTACAACTAAGCACTGGGAAGTAAATCAGCATTGGGAATTAACACGAACTCATGCCTATCAGAAAATGTGGAGCCGGTCCAGAACCAAATGAAGCATTTCTACAAATTTGTATGCAATGCAGTGATTATGGAGAATTGTTTGCCACTATCTGAGAGAAAGAAACTAAAGAAGTGAAATTGCAAAGGGCTAAATTTACGAGGTCCTGAAAACCTGGTGGGGATGGCATAGAACAGTACAGCACAGAACAGGCCCTTCGGCCCTCGATGTTGTGCCGAGCCATGATCACCCTACTCAAACCCACGTATCCACCCTATACCCGTAACCCAACAACCCCCCCCCCCTTAACCTTACTTTTTTTTTAGGACACTACGGGCAATTTAGCCTGGCCAATCCACCTAACCCGCACATCTTTGGACTGTGGGAGGAACCCGGAGCACCCGGAGGAAACCCACGCACACACGGGGAGGACGTGCAGACTCCGCACAGACAGTGACCCAGCCGGGAATCGAACCTGGGACCCTGGAGCTGTGAAGCATTTATGCTAACCACCATGCTACCGTGCTGCCCATTCAATGGAGTGCACGCAGGATGCCAATGTTATCCCAATTGGGTGATTTTACTTTTTATTCATTTATGAGATGTTGGACTCACTGGCTAGTCTACTTTTCTTGCCCAAATCTGATTGTCCTTGAGGAGGTGATAGTGAATGGCTTTCTTAAACCACTGCAGTCCATGCGGTGTACTTACACCCACAGAGCTGTTCGGAAGGGGGTTCCAGGATTTTGACTCAGTATCAATGAAGCAACGCCGATATATTTCCAAGCCAAGATGGCATGTGGCTTGGAAGGGAACTTGCAGGTGGTGGGTTTGCATGTACCTCCCGCTCTTGTCGTTCTACGTGGTAAATGTTGTGGGTTTGGGAGATGTTGTCGAAAGAACCTTGGTGAGTTGTTGCATTGCATCTTTTAGATGGTACACAAGATGATTCTATTAGACTTTTTGATTGGCTGCATCATCAGTAGGAGGCCCAAAATCATAACTTTCCAAAGCACCATTTGAGAAGGTCTTGTGGCACAATTGTTAGCATCGCTCCCTCTGAGTTAGAAGCTCCGGGTTTGAGTTCCGCTCTCAGACATGATGGCCATGGAAGGAGCATTCATAATGTTGCAAAACAGGTTGATTATCAACCTGTAAATTCTTCCAACATGCCTTTGGTGGTAAGAGCGGGAGAGTCTCCGGTTATATATGCTGGATGCAAAATGGTACCCCTCAAGCTATGGCTTCTGATGAATGGCTGGTGACCTGTTCCTGAAAGGTTAGCTATGGAAACTGACATAAGCATACACTTTAGAACTGCACCTATCCAAGCACGTGGAGAATATTCTATAACAGTGTTTCTCAAACTATTTTGCCCGGGTCTCACTTTTATCAACCAGCTTTCCTTCGGGACCCGTGACAGCCAACCTTCACGACGCACGCCGCCCGAACTTTGCGACCCACCATTTTCACATACTTTTAATGTGACAGGTGAGCCTGCATGGTCCCCACAATCTCACTTGCTTTGTCATTCAATGTTACATTTCGAATAATGACGTCAGCTGATGATTTAAGATCTCACTGCATCTGTTGAAAAAAATATGGCGGTTTATCCTGGAACTCACCACGCTTAGTCTTCAAATGTCTAAAGTTTGACGGTTTTAAACTTTAATTTCCCATTGCTTCCCTGCATATAACACACATGAGCTTTGCACCCTGGTTTTCAGTGGCACAATTAATAACCATACCTCAAGTAATCATTTTATGCTGCTTTGTTTCTGTTTTCAGCTTCTTCTTCATGGGTTGTTCACCAGAGGCCCTGGAGTTCACACTAGCACTGCTGGCAGCTACAAAATGGAGGAATCTCACTCGAGCCCAGAACACATGGCGTCAGCGCAAGTGATGCGTGACCTGCTCTCTGCCGCCGCTGTAGGCAGGAAAACTCCAGCGATTTTTAAAAAAAAAGAAAAAAATCTGCTTTGGGGAGTCAAGAGGTGCATGGTTAGGAATAGGACACTATCCTGAGGAACTTTTTCAGGGATGCACTGTGCTTCCTTTGTACTATGTGGGATAACATGGCCATTATGTCAGGTGATTTCTGCTTAAAGACACCACTGCATGTTTCAGAGCAGCTCAGCAGGTTGTCGGTGTTAAGGTTGCAGCACCCATTAAAATGGTGACGAGACCTGGGAAGGCTGTCCTGGATCTCCCACTCTTACCTAACGGGATTTTTTTTTCTTCTTTTTTTTAAAATTTAGAGTACCCAATTCGGTTTTTTTTTCAATTAAGGGGCAATTTAGCGTGGCCAATCCACCTAGCCTGTACATCTTTGGGTTGTGGGGGCGAAACCCACGCAAACACGGGGAGAATGTGCAAACTCCACACGGACAGTGACCCAGAGCCGGGATCGAACCTGGGACCTCGGCGCCGTGAGGCTACAGGGCTAACCCACTGCGCCACCGTGCTGCCCTCTCCCACTCTTATCTGGAGGTCTCGGGAGTTGAGAGGCTCCAGTGAGTTGAGTTCTCCTAAAGGAAGGGGTTCAGGATCTTATTGAACCTAGCGGGCATAGTCGAAAGTTTTTTTTCCAAGTGGCAGAAGGAGTGAGCACAACTGTTTTGTCCCTTTAACCTGGAGACCCTGTACCAGGGCAATCCAGGACATCAGGAGGTTAGTACAGTAGCATCGCAAACTCTACACTCTAACTTATCCAACATTGCCCTGCACAATAAGCCTCAGGTCAACACACATCACAGCTCCACTAATTTAGTGCTGCACTTCATATCCCCAACTGAACAGCTGACACTCACACTATTGGCTTCTCACACTCATGCCTCACGGTCACTTTCCACAAATAGTATTTTTCACCCCTCAGAACACAAGTTATTTCTAATACTGCCACCTCCCTGTTTTACCTCCTTACAGGAGAAGAGAACACAAATTAGGAAGAGTCAGGGACACGGGGTTGTGGGATGGTAGGGGGGATGGCCCTCCAGTCACAGGCACCTCTTTAGACACTGGTAATGCCTGTCTATCTGATCCACTGAGAATGAGAGCAGTTTTGCATCATAAAGATGTCGATATCAGCACTGGTCTCCTGTCAGAGTCTGAGCCACCTGAGGCTTGCGCAATGTGCAGAGTAAAGCTGAAGGTGATTGAGGTGCTGATAAAGTGAAGTGCCTTCCAGGCAGTGGTCAATGACTATCATGTAGTGATAACACTTTCTGCCAGAAGGAGTGCTTTGCAAAGGCTGCCTCAGCCTGTCGACACTCTTCAATGTAACTGATCAAAGCCTTCACAGCTTTCCACTTACACTAAGGGTATCCCTCCCATTGTGGTCTTGCCTTCTCCTCACTGCAGAATTGGAGAGACAGTGTGACACTCTTCCGATATTGGGAAAGAGGGATTCCACTCGGAAAATCCCTCTTCAATTGATTGCCTCCTTAATTGGTTTAATTGCTTCCCTCCCTCAGCCGCAGGGATTCCCTATTTTCCCGCCAGCCCACCCCGGGATGACAGAAGGAGTTAAATAGGATATGAGCCTGAATGCACTTTTTAAAATCAATTTTCTCATCATCCAGGTATCGAAACCTACTTCCATAAACCTGTAAACATTTTCCATGTGCTCTCCCTGTTTGTGATGGGTTGTCCAGACTTGTCAACTAATGTTACAAGAAGGCACTGAATGTGCAAAAGCAGCCTCCTGATCTGAAAGATATGAAGGTTGCATGTTGAAACATTTGTTTCTGCTACCTGGCCTGCTCTGGAGGAATCCTAGAGTATTTAACAGATTAGAGGACAGAATTCGTGGACGCTTCATTTACCAACTGGCAGTGGGCAGCTAAGGACTAGGAGTGGTGAAGGAAGGGAAGAGGCACCCTGGCTAGGTCCCCTCAGTCTGTGAGCCACTCCAACTGCAATACCAATAAACATAACCCCAATTCCCCATTGACCAACAGGCCCACATCTTACGATCCCTCTGTTCCCAGCCATTACAGCATCTACTTATCCACAATACTGAAATAAAAAACATCACAATTTACAGTAGCTCTGCCAACTGATTACGAGCATTGTTATGCTATGTTCTAGGGGGTTGGCAGTTGTTTGTTTATATAAAAATATTTTTATTAAAGTTTGCATTTTTACACTAGACAAGAGAAAGATGAGACAGTCACAGTTTACATGTTCCTTTTGGGCACCCCCCTACACCCCACCCCCCCCCTCTCCTCCACCTCCCCCCTCCTCCCCTACTGTGGTGAATCACAGTAGCGTAATTCACACTGTATTACACATGTTGTACTATGTCTCGGTAAGCTCGGCACACGAGCAGTTGTGCTGCTCTGCCACAAGTGGGAGATGCACTTGGAGTGTACGGGAGTTTGTACTGGGCTCCACCCTTGGCTCCACCCACGGCTCCTCTCCCTAACCGGGAGTATAATGGTTGATGCTGAGAGCCTGCCTGCCAGTTCATTTGGAGTTCATCTTGTCACAGGCAGGCTCTGTTGTAAGACGATTAAAAGCACTGTTCACTTCTAACCACGTGTCGCGTGAATTGATGGTCTCATCAATTTAATCGTCTTAAGAAACAGTAAGGAATGACCATGGAATCAGCCCTCAAGCTTAATCGACTGGAACTCGACCCGCAGGATGCAGAGGCGAAATAAATCTTTTTGCATTGGCTCCGATGTTTTAATGCCTACCTGGCTGAAGCAAGCACCCCAGAAACGACGAAGGAGCAGAAACTCAGTCTACTGCAAGCGAGGGTGAGCCATCGTATATCTACTCAGCTAAACTGTACCAGCTCATATACAGAGGCCGTGGCCCTACTCGATAGAATCTACTTGAGGCCTATCAATGAGGTCTACGCACGCCACGTTTTTACTACTCATTGCCAGCGCCCTACAGAATCGCTAGAAGAATTCCTCAGAGACTTAAAAGCCTTATCCCGGGACTGTAATTATCAGGCTGTAACTGCTGCAGAACAGAGAGAACTTGCTGTCCACGATGTCTTTGTTGCAGGCCTTAGATCGAATTACATGCGCCAGCGACTGCTGGAGAAGGGGGCCCTAAATTTAGAAGATACTGTTGAACTCGCTACAACTATGGAGGTCTCATTTCGTAGCCTCACCTCGTTTCCTGCCGACTGCGCGATCCCGTCATGGGCCCCGACCAGCGACTTCCCCAGGCCTGCACCGCGTGGCCACCCAGCCACCATGTTGCCCCAGCCTGCCAATTTTGTGGCCAGCCCCAGCACCCGCGGCAGCACTGCACGGCCCGCAATGCGACCTGCAGCAGCTGCGGGCGAAAAGGCCACTACACCAGAATGTGCCTGGCAAGGAAGGCCCCAGCCCCTAAACCTCCAGCGGCACAAAGTAATCGCCCTCCACACTCGCAGGCCCGCAGGCTCCGGACGCAGCGGCCTATGCCCCGACTCCGCCCCCACCCGCCATCTTGGCGGACCCCCACCACGCGGTCCACCACGGGCGACTAATGGGGGCCGCCATCTTGAACGCCATCTTCCTCGCCGCCCGCCACGTGTGATCCACGGGGGGCGGCCATCTTGAGCCCTATCCTCTCCACACTCAGAAAACTCTATTGAAGACTGCAACCTCAGCGGGCACTCATCGCGGGGCCATCCCAGCGCAGCCGACCGAGCCGCCGAATACCCGCAACTCAACGCAGTCACACTGGACCAATCGCGCCCAAAGCATCTCCACAACTCGATGACAACGGTCAAAATCAACGGGTACAGTACACCGTGCCTTTTTGACTCCGGGAGCACTGAGAGCTTCGTACACCCAGATCTGGTAAGACGCTGTTCGCTCCCCGTTTTCCCTGCACGGCAAACTATCTCCCTCGCTTCAGGATCCCACTCTGTCCATATCCAAGGGCGCACTACCGCAACTCTAACAATCCAAGGCGCTAGCTACTCTAATTTCTAACAATACATCCTGCCCGAACTTTGCGCCCCACTCTTATTGGGACTCGACTTTCAATGCAATCTCAAGAGTCTCACCCTCAGCTTCGGCAGACCCCTACCCCCACTCACTATCTGCAGCCTAGCCACGCTGCGAATCTCCCCCCCTCCTCTCTTTGCCAACCTCACTCCGGACTGTAAACCCGTAGCAGGCGGTACAGCCTACAGGACAGGGTGTTCATTTGATCCGAGGTCCAGAGGCTCTTACGTGAGGGGATCATAGAGGCCAGTAACAGTCCCTGGAGAGCTCAGGTGGTGGTCATCAAGACCGGGGGAAAATTCCGCATGGTCATAGACTATAGTCAGACTATTAATCGGTTTATGCTCCTCGACACGTACCCCTCCCCAGGATTGCACACATGGTGAATCAGATCGCCCAGTATCGTACTTTTTCCATGGTGGATCTGAAGTCTGCATACCACCAACTCCCAATCCGCCCGGAGGACCGCCACTTCACGGCATTTGAGGCCGATGACCACCTCTTCCATTTCCTCCGGGTCCCTTTCGCGTCACAAATGGGGTTTCGGTGTTCCAACGAGCCATGGACCGAATGGTGGACCAGTATGGGCTGCGGGCCACGTTTCCGTACTTGGATAACATCACCATCTGCGGCTATGACCAGCAGGACCACGATGCCAACCTCAACCGATTTCTCCAGACGGCCCAGAAGCTTAACCTCACATACAACAAGGAGAAATGCATTTTCCGCACAACCAGACTAGCCATCCTCGGCTATGTCGTGGAAAACGGAGTCCTGGGTCCCGACCTGGACTGTATGCGCTCCCTCTTAGAACTCCCTCTCCCTCATTGTCCCAAGGCCCTCGGATGGTGCTTGGGATTCTTTTCGTATTATGCCCAGTGGGTCCCTCAATATGCGGACAAAGCCCGCCCACTCTTTAAGGTCCCACTTTTTCCCCTGTCAGCTGAGGCTCGCCAGGCCTTCAACTGCATCAAGGAGGACATCGCCAAGGCTGCCATGTGGGCGGTGGATGAATCCGTCCCTTTCCAGGTTGAGAGCGACGCCTCAGAGGTAGCTCTAGCAGCCACACTAAATTAGGCAGGGAGACCAGTCGCATTTTTCTCCCGTACCCTCTCCGCTTCAGAACTTCGACACTCCTCAGTCGAAAAGGAAGCACAAGCCATTGTGGAGGCTATTCATCACTGGAGGCACTACCTCGCAGGTAGAAGGTTCCCCCTCATCACCGACCAAAGATCGGTTGCCTTCATATTTGACAACTCGCAAAGGGGCAA
Organism: Scyliorhinus canicula; assembly: GCF_902713615.1. Lineage (NCBI taxonomy): Eukaryota > Metazoa > Chordata > Chondrichthyes > Carcharhiniformes > Scyliorhinidae > Scyliorhinus > Scyliorhinus canicula. The sequence goes on from NC_052153.1 coordinate 105,149,050, forward strand.
AATTAAAAATGACAAAATTCTGAGGTGAAGGATCGAACTCACCGCCTACAAATACGATATTATGTATCGACCGGGGAAGCTCAACGAACCCCCAGATGCCCTGTCACGCGGGACATGTGCCAGCGCACAGAGCAACCGCTTAAAAGCCATCCGCAATGACCTCTGCCACCCAGGGGTCACCCGGCTCGCCCACTACATTAAAGCCCGAAATCTGCCTTTCTCCACTGAGGAGGTAAAAGCCATCACCAGGGATTGCCCGATCTGCGCGGAGTGCAAACCGCACTTCTACAGACCAGACAGGGCCCACCTGGTCAAGGCTTCTAGGCCCTTTGAACGCCTCGCTATCGATTTCAAAGGGCCACTCCCCTCAACTAACAGGAATGTGTACTTCCTGAACATCATAGACGAGTTCTCCCGCTTTCCCTTTGCTATCCCGTGCCCCGATATGACCTCCCACACAGTCATTAGGGCCCTGCATAGTATCTTCACCCTGTTTGGTTTCCCCAGCTGTGTACACAGCGACCGGGGTTCGTCCTTCATGAGCGACGAGCTGCGTCAGTACCTTCTCGGCAAGGGCATTGCCTCGCGCAGGACTACCAGCTGTAACCCCAGGGGGAACGGGCAGGTGGAGAGGGAGAATGCAACGGTCTGGAAGACCGTCCTACTGACCCTCCGGTCCAGGAATCTCCCGATCTCCCATTGGCAAGAATTCAACCCCGACGCACTCCACGCTATTAGGTCCCTCTTATGTACCGCTACCAACCAGACCCCTGCTCTTTATTTTTTCCAGGGGAACTACCACGGGGGTTTCGCTCCCAGCATGGTTGAAGACACCGGGCCCAGTACTCCTCCGGAAGCACGTCAGGGCGCACAAAACTGACCCACTCGTAGAGAAAGTGCACCTACTGCATTCGAACCCCCAGTACGCCTTCGTAGAGTTCCCTGACGGCCGTCAGGACACTGTATCCCTCCGGGACCTAGCAGCTGCAGGATCCAACCCCCCCACTACCACCGCCGAGGTACCCCTCACACTACATCCCATCCAACTCTCCCCCCACGTCCCCGCACCTACCAGTTCGCTACATTTTTTTCGCGCACCCGCGGCAGCTAGCACCCAACGCCCCCAGTCCCCAGTCGAACCAGACGGGTACGAAGCTCGGGCGGAATTGTCCCCGGAGTCCGCCATCGTACCCCAACCGATGGTGCTCATCCAACCACCAGAAGGGGCTGCAATCCCGGTGCTCCGCCGATCACAGCGGACAACTCGGCCACCAGACAGACTCAATCTGTAAGCCACCACCCCCGCCGGACTTGATTTTTTTTACAGGGGGTGAATGTGGTGAATCACAGTAGCGTAATTCACACTGTATTAAACATTTTGTACTATGTCTCGGTAAGCTCGGCACACGAGCAGTTGCGCTGCTCTGCACTAGGGGGAGATGCATTGGGAGTGTACGGGAGTTTGTACTGGACTCCACCCTTGGCTCCACCCACGGCTCCTCCCCCCTAACCGGAAGTATAAAGGTTGATGCTGAGAGCCTGCCTGCCAGTTCATCTGGAGTTCATCTTGTCACAGGCAGGCTCTGGTGTAAGACGATTAAAACCACTGTTCACTTCTAACCACGTGTCGCATGAATTGATGGTCTCATCACCTACTCTCCGTTTTCTGCTGTTTCTGTGTCTTTACTCGACCCTTTCTTTCACTGTTGATGGTTGCTTTGGTGTTTGTCTTCTTCTTGTGGCTTTGTGAAGGCCCCCCTGGGCTCCCCTTTGGCGCATCCTTGCCTCTCTCCCTCCCTGTCCCGTTCCCCCCCCCCCCCACCCTTGTTCCTGCCTGATTTCTGTGGTCCTGGTGGCCCCCTTGCGTCCTCTTGCACCTCCTCCCCCCCCCCCCCAAGTTCTGTCAGATGTTGACCTCGAGCAGGTCTTGAACAGGCTGATGAATGGCCCCCACGCTTTGTGGAAGTTTTCATCAGATCTCGGATGGTGAATTTAATCTTCTCCAGGTGGAGAAATTGCAATAGATCTGCCAGCCAGTCTGCAGCTACTGCTGATCGCCAGCCAAGCAGGATTCTCCGGCGGGCAATTAGGGAAGCAAAGACAAAGGCAAGGGCGTCAGCCCTCTGCACCATATGAAGTTCTGACTGGCCTGAAGACTCCCACTCTTGGACACGGCTCCACCATTATCCCCACAATCTTGGACATTGCCTCAAAGAAGGCTGTCCAGCCATGTGGGCATGGTTGGCCGGACCTCGCTGGCACTGTTCACATTTGTCGTCAACCACCAGGAAGAACTTGCTCATTCGGGTTCTTGTCAGATGTGCTTGGTGCACCACTTTAAACTGCATGAGGCACAGCCTTGCACATGAGGAGGTGGAGTTGGCCATTTCAGTGTTTTGCTCCAGAGTCCTCAACCGACGTCTGTCCCTAACTCTTCTTCCCATTTCTCCATTGTTCCATCCAGTGGGGGGCATGTCCTTTCTAAAAGTCGTCCACATATGTGTCCCCACAGTTCCCCTTCCCAGACTGTCTGCATCCAGTAATTCCCCCAACATTGTGTTCTCAGGGCCCTTAGGTACCTCGTCTCCTTGTGGAGAAAGTTTTTGATTTGCTAATGTTGGAGCTCCTGTCCATTCGGTAGCTCCAGTCTCTCTGGCAGCTCTTCTCGGGTTGCTAGTCCGTCCCCTATATAAAAGTCCCCAACCATTAGTGTTCCCCAGCCCTGTTTCAACCTCTTAAAGGTGGCATCGAGCATCGCTGGTGGGAAACTGCAGTTGTTGCAGATGGGGGTCATGGTGGACACCTCGGTTAAGCCGAATTGTTGTCTCGTCTGGTTCCAGATTCTCAGTGTTGCTACCACCACTGGGCTGGTTGAGTTTTGCCGATCGGGATGGGAGTGCTGTCATGGCGAGGGCTCGGAGGGTCAATCCCGTGCAGCAGGACTCCTCCATCGTCACCCATCCATGTTTGGTTCCTTTACCCATCCCCTCACTCTCTCGGCTGTGGCTGCCCAGTGGTGGTATTGCAAGTTCCGGAGGGCCAGGCCTGTCATGCTTCTTCTCCTCTGTTTGTAGAAGTCTGCCGGGAAGCCGTCAGGGCTTGGATGTGTTCAGTCGCTGGTACAAGGCCTCAAACGCTTCATTGACCTTTTTTGGTTCACCTACCTGTCTGACTCCCTGTTCTTCACCACTACTATTTCCCTTGTGGCTGCCTGCTTTCTCACCTGGTGAGCTCCCAGTTGGATTGCCTTATCTCCGTGTTCATAATAGATCCCCCATGCCTGGCTCAGTTGATCCACTACCTTCCTGGTGGATAGCAGGTTAAAGTCCATTTGTAGCTTTTTCCTCTCCGCCACAAGCTCTCAGGTTGGGGCCTCGGAGTATCTCCTGTTGGCCTCCAGGATGGCATCGATCAGTTGCTGGCTAGACCCCCTCTCTTCCCCATCCCTACGTGCCTTGTAGGCTATAATTTCTCCCCTCATCACCGCCTTCAGTGCCTCCCAGAACGTGGAAGGTGAGACTTCCCCGTTGCAGTTGTTAGTAACGTACGAACAGGCCTGTGATGTTTTCGGGCAGAAGACCTTGTCAGCCAAGTTAGTCGTGTCCAACCTCCAGGAGGGGCAATGGGTGTGGCCTGTCTCCAACCTCTCATCCATATAATGTGGAGCCTGGTCGGAGATTATAATCGCGGAGTATTCTGCTCTGACTCTTTCTGGAAGAATCAAATTCCCCATTGCAAAGAAGTCGATGCAGGTTTAGTCCTTCTGTACTGGTGAGAAGAACAAACATTCCCTCTCACCTGGGTGCAGGAATCGCCATGGGTCCTCTGCCCTAAACTTTCCCAGTTCTCTAGCCATGCCTGTCATTTTTCCCATTCTGGGGTTTGATCTGTCTGTCAGTGGGTTCTGTACACAGTTAAAATCCACCCCCCCCATGATCAGTTGGTGTGTGTCTATGTCAGGGATTTCCACCGTGGTCTTTTTAATAAACTCATTGTGTCGTTCCAGTTGGACGCGTACACATTCACCAGGACTTCCGGTGCTCCATCTGGGACACCGCTGACCATGTACCATCCCCCTTGGTCCATCAACAATCTTTGTCACCATGAACACTGTCCTGTTGCTTATCAGAATAGCTATCCCCCTTGCCCTTGTCTAGTAGCAGGAATGATAGGTCAGTCCCACCCAGCCCTTCCTTACCCGCAGTCAGTCTTTCTCCCTCAGGTGCGTCTGTTGAAGGAAGATTATGTCGGCTTTCATACTTTTCAGATGGGCGAAGACTCTGGATCTTTCACTGGGCTGTTGAGTCGCCGAACATTCCAGGTGACTATCCTGGTAGGGGGGTGTTGTGTTATTTGTGTTGCTAACACGCAGGATGGGTTGTAACGAGAATAAACAGGCATTTCTTTGGCCGCAAACAAGACTCCAGGATGGTATTTTGCCTCCCTGATGCTCGGGTCAAGGATGTCTCGGAGTGGGTACAGGACATTCTGGAGGGGGAGGGTGAACAGCCAGTGGTCGTGGTGCACATCGGTACAAACGTAATAGGTAAAAAAAGGGATGAGGTCCTAAAAGCAGAATATAGGGAGCTAGGAAGGAAGTTAAGAAATCAGTCCTCAAAGGTAGTGATCTCAGGATTACTATCGGTGCCATGTGCTAGTCAGAGTAGAAATGACAGGATGCATTGGATGAATATGTGGCTGAAGAGATGGTGTCAGGGGGAGGGTTTCAGATTCCTGGGGCATTGGGACCGGTCCCGGGGGAGGTGGGACCTGTACAAACTGGACGGTTTACACCTGGGCATGACTGGAACTTATGTCCTAGGGGGGCTATTTGCTCGAGCGGTTGGGGAGGGTTTAAACTAATGTGCCAGGGGGATGGGAACCTATACAAGGAGTCAGAGAAAGAGGGAGCAAGGACAAAAACAAAAGGTAAAAAAGTGAACAAGAAAAATGATCGGTGGAGAAACCAAGGGCAAAATTCAAACAGGGCAAAAGAGAAAATTATTGGGAGCAAGACAAATAAAGGCAAACTTAAAGGCAAAATGGCAAAGTTAAAGGTGATGTGTTGGGTATGCTGGGTCTGTGAGGACTGCGTTTACTGCAGCAGTGAGAGAGACAGGCTACCAACACTTGAAGAAATGCAACTCGATTTTATTGAACTCTTAGCTATTGAACATACTTTAACTGTGGGTTGACACTATGCTGAGTTGACTGGAGACCTGAGGCTAACCTGACCAGACTATCTTACTACCACATGGTGGATGTTCTAGTTGTTGCTCACGGGCTCTGGCTGTCTCAGAGGCTGCATCCTAAGAGAGCGGGAAAACTAGTGCCCTCTGGCTTTATTGTGGCCGTGTCCTGCCTGGTGATTGGCTGCTGTGTTCTGTGTGTTCATTGGTCATCCTGTGTGTCAATCAATGTCTGTCTGTGCACCATCATATACTTGTGTGTATATTATGACAAAAGGCACTGTGCCTTAATGCACAGAGCATTTGCAATAAATGAAATGAAAATCGCTTATTGCCACAATTAGGCTTCAAATGAAGTTACTGTGAGAAGCCCCTAGTCGCCACATTCCGGTGCCTGTTCGGGGAGGCTGGTACGAGAATTGAACCCGCACTGCTTGGCCTGCTTTAAAAGCCAGCTATTTAGCCCTGAGCTAAACCAGCCCCCTAAGTGGATGAACTAATCGCGCAGATAGATATAAATGGGTATGGTATAATTGGGATTATGGAGACATGGCTGCAGGATGAACAAGGATGGGAACTGAATGTCCCAGGGTTTCAGTATTTAGGAAGGACTGGCATAAAAGAAAAGGTGGTGGCGTGATACTGCTGGTTAAAGTGGAAATTAACACAGTCGTGAGAAAGAAAGGATATTAGTTCTGACAATGTGGAGTCTGTAGGGGTAGAGTTGAGAAATACCAAAGGGCAAAAACCATTAGTGGGTGTCAGATATATGCCCCCAAACTGCAGTGGTGAGGTTGAGGATGGCATTAAACGCAAAATTAGAGATGCATGTAATAAGGGAATATCGGTGATCATGGGTGATTTTAATCTTCACATAGATTGGGCAAATCAAATTAGCCACAATGTCAGAGAGGAGGAATTCCTGGAGTGTATACGGGGTGGTTTGCTTGACCAATATGTGGAGGAACCAACTGGAGAGCAGGCCATCTTAAACTGGGTACTGTGTAATGAGAAGGGAATTATTGCCAATCTGGCCGCTTGAAACCCCTTGGGGATGAGGGACCATAACGTGATGGAATTTTTTATCAAGGTGGGGAGTGAAGTAGTTGATTCGAAGACTCGGGTGCTGAATCTTAATAAAGGGAACTATGAAGATATGAGGCATGAGTTGGCCTTGATAAATTGGGGAGAGTTACTTAAAGGGATGACAGCAGATAGGCAATGGCAAACATTCAAGGAACGCATGGGGGAACTACAGCAACTGTTCATTCCTGTCTAGCAGAAAAGCAAAGGGGGTAAGAGGGCCAATCAATGGCTTACAAAGGAAATTAGAAATAGTATCTAATCCAAAGAAGAAGCATACAGATTGGCCAAGAAAAATAATAGGTCTGAGGATTGGGAGCAGTTTAGAATTCAGCAAAGAAGGACAAAGGAATTGATTAAGAAGGGGAAAGTACAGTATGAAAGGAAGCTTGCAGGGAACATAAAGACTGACACTACGCATTTCTATAGATATGTGAAGAGAAAGAGATTGGTAAAGAGAAATGTAGGCCCCCTACAGACAGAAACAGGGGAATTCATAATAAGGGAATAAGAAATGGCTGAATAATTGAATGCATACTTTCGTTCTGTCTTCACAAAACAGGACACAAATCAGATAGCAGAAATGTTGGAAAATGAAAGGTTTAGTGAGAGGGAAGAACTGAGGGAGATCAACATTAGTAGAGAAATGGTGCTGGGAAAACTGATGGGATTGAAGGCGGATAAATCCCCAGGGCCTGAGAATCTGCATCCCAGAGTGCTTAAGGAGGTGGCTCTGGAAATAGTGGACGCATTGGTGGTCATCTTCCGGGATTCTACAGACTCTGGAACTGTCTCTGCCGATTGGAGAGTAACTCACGTCACTCCAATTTTCAAAAAGGGAGGTAGAGAGAAAGCCGGGAATTATAGACCAGTAAGCCTAACATCAGTAGTGGGGAAAATGCTTGAATCCATTATCAAGGACTTTATAGCGGAATATTTAGAAAGCAGTGGCAGGATCAGTCAGAGTCAGCATAGATTTATGAAGGGAAAATCATGCTTGACAAATATGTTGGAATTCTTTGAAGATGTAACCAGTACAGTTGACAAGGGGAAGCCAGTCTACATGGTTTTTTTGGACTATCAGAAGGCGTTTGACAAAGTCCCTCATAAGAGATTATTATGCACAATTAAAGTGCATGGGATTGGGGAAATATATTGAGGTGGATAGAAAACTGGATGTCAGAAAGGAAACAGAGTAGGGATTAATGGGTCCTTTTCAAATTGGCTGGCAGTAACTAGTGGGGTACCGCAGGGATCGGTGCTGGGACCCCAGCTATTCACAATATATATTAATGATTTGGATGAGGGAACAAAATGTAACATCTTAAAGTTTGCAGATGATACCAGTTGGGTGGGATTGGGACGAGGATGCAGGGATTCTACAGTATGATCTGGACAATGGCAGATGCAGTATAATTTGGATAAGTGTGAGGTTATTCACTTTGGAAGCAAAGACAGGAAGGCAGATTACTACCTAAATGGTTGTAAATTGGGAGAGTGGAGGGTGCAGCGGGACCTGGGTGTCCTTGTGCACCAGTCGCTGAAGGTAACTATGCAGGTGCAGCAGGCGGTAAAGAAGGTTAATAGTATGTTGGCCCTCATTGTGAGAGGTTTCGAGTATCGAAGCAGGGATGTGTTGCGGCAATTGTACGGGGCCTTGATGAGACTATACCTGGAGTATTGTGTGCAGTTTTGGTCTCCTTCTCTGAGGATGGATGTTCTTGCTCTCGAGGGAGTGCAGCAAAGGTTTACCAGACTGATTCCAGGGATGGAGGGACTGTCATATGAGGAGAGATTGACTAGGTTGGGATTGTTCTCCCTGGAGTTCAGAAGAATGAGGGGGGAATCTCATAGAGACTGATAAAATTCTATTGGGACTGGACGGGGTAGATGCAGGGAAAATGTTACCAATGATGGGTGTGTCCAGAAGCAGGGGTCACAGTCTGAGGATTCAGGGTAAACCATATCGGACAGAGATAAGGAAACATTTCTTCACCCAAAGAGTGGTGAGCCTGTGGAATTCATTACTACAGGAAGTAGTTGATGCTAAAACATTGAATATATTCAAGAGGCGGTTGGATAGAGCACTTGGGGTGAATGGGATCAAAGGCTATGGGGAGAAAACAGGATTGGGCTATTGAGTTGGATGATCAGCCATGATCGTGTTGAAAAGCAGAGCAGGTGCGTAGGGCCAAAAGGCCTCCTCCTGCTCCTATCTTCTATATATCTATGTATCTATGATTCATAATGTACACAAAGACCACAAAAAGCTAAGTCAAATAAACAAAGCTAAAATTTATTACGTTGCTTATTATACAGTTCAATCACTATTTATTCCTCAAACAAGCAATATTATAACTAAACTACAAAATATATTACAAAACATTGAATTTGGTTGTGTTGGAGGTGGGTCTGGAGTATGAATTGCATTCTTGATCTTGAGTAGAGCTCGTCAATTTCTTCTGTACATTGTTCCTTTTGTTTGGACAATGTATGAACACGGTGCAACGTCACTCATAACCTTTGCACATTCCGACCATTCAGAATCAGGATTTCGTATACAAGCGATTTCTCCTGATCTTAGTCGAGGTAGTTCTTCCGCATTGCGGTTGTCGGATGAACCTTGTTTGTTCTTCTGTTGATGCATCTTTTTGTGTATCACCTGTTCATCCAGATTCAAAATTGTTCTCCCTGGCAGTTTGATCACTATTCCTAAAACAAGCAATTTTATATATAAACTACAATCTACACTATTCTAACACCTGTCTCATGTGCACGTCCTTAAATTGTTCTCTGCTCTGCTCCTATTCTCTCCAGCCTTCTCTACACTCTGTCCCAGAAGCCAGAGTAAGAAGTCTTACAACACCAGGTTAAAGTCCAACAGGTTTGTTTCAAATCACTAGCTTTCGGAGCACTGCTTCTTCCACAGGTGAAACTCAGGTGGGAAGCCAGAGAGGCATTCGTTTTTGTAGGTCTGCTCCCAGCTCCATCTAGTGATCGGCTAGAGTATTTCATAACCCTTAATATGCTAGACATTATACATAATGTCACAGGGGGTTTCTGTCGATCCCCCCCCCCCCCCCCCCCCCCCGCCCCTCCCTGCGGGTTCAACTATACTTGCCTTGTGGATGTGCACCTGCACATCCTTTGTTTGAGAACCATTCAAAATGGCCACGGTCACAGTTCTCACCATGAGGCCGGGCTCCTGCGTTCCGGGATTTCCCTTTGTCCAGGGACCAGCCAATATGGCCGCCAACTGTGTGTACTGTTGTGTTAAGCACGTTGAGATAACACGGGATGCAGCTATAACTCAAGTAGACTCCAGGCCTTGAGGTTTGTTCAACTTGATTTACTGAACTTGTCACACAGTTAGCACAGTCCTATGTGAGTTCGACACTCTGCTAACCTAGCTGTGTTTCTCTATCTAGACTGAACCAGACTAGCTCTTCTCCACGTGTTGTATGCATTACGTGATATGTACAATGGACTCACTCGGCAGATGTCCCTAGTGGAAAGAGGCGGAGTGTGAGTGCCTTGTGCCTTTTATAGTGGGAAACCACCTCCCAAGTGTCTGCCTGCTGATTGGTTATGTCCTGTTCCCTGTGCCCATTAGCTGCCTGTCTGTATCTCAGTAAGTGCTTGTCAGCATGTCATGACATGTACGACATGGGAAGACCCCTGCACTCCCGTGTTTCCCTTTGTTTGGAGACCCTCCAAAGTGACTGCTCACAGTGCCATCTTGTTCCATCACCTCGAATCTGACCTGCTGAAGTCAGTCTAGAACCCTTCCCTTCCTTATCATTATGTGTTCCCCCCATGGTCCCAATGTGCCATTGGCTGTAGCATTGGCTGGGGACAGGGGTGGGCACCAGACTGACCCGTCCCATCTCCAGCAGCTCATGCAAATCACAAGACAAGACATATGATTAGACCCCAGCCAGGGGATGGTGGGGGTGAGGCTGGTGTGGGGGTGAGGGGGAGTGAGAGGGGGTGGGGGTGAGGGTGGTGTTGGGGGGGTTGACTGACATGGCACGGGAATGGCAAGTCAGTAGGGTCTCACTTCCTTGCTTGTGGCCGATGTCCTCTCCGGCGACTTCCCTTTCCTGGGGCTCACCGACTACGTCCAGGGCCCGCTGCTCTGCCACGGTGTGGGGCTGCAGGTCTGGCGATCCCCCTCCAGTTTTTGTCCACTCCCTGCGGTTATGAGCAGCCTTCTCCTGGGGCGCGGAAACAGATACTGCATAGTGTGTGGTGAGCCACGTATGGCTACGTAAGGCTGTTGTATATATGTTCACTATTGTTCTACTGTTCTATTACTATCATTATCTCCATTCTTGTATATATGAAACTTACTGTTCTGTTATTGGTTGTTGCTGTTGTATTGTTGGAATGTTGTTATTGGTGCTGCTGTTGGCTCCGCCTGTGGCTCCGCCCCTGTGAGGAGGTATAAAGCCCGTCGATCTGGAGCAGTCTTGCAGTGCGGGAGGAGTTACAGGTTGGCACACTTTTAGTCTAATAAAGCATCGGATCACTACTACTCAGCGTCTCGACTGAATTGATGTCCATCATAGTGTTAGACAGTCTGACGCATGCAGCCCAGGGGATGGATAGCTGGTGGCTTCAGTGGCCAGGGCACCCGGCTATTGCAACCGGTATGGGTGTCGGCATGCGGTGCAGGATGGGTGTTTGACCTCCCGCCAGATGGGGGTGGGGGGGTGTCACGGGTGTGTGAGACGGGGGTTGGTACCAGAGGGACTGTGCTGCCTACTCACCCTGGCCAGCCTGAGGATGTCAGGCAGCTTCTTCCTGCACTGCAGGCTGGTCCAGACAGCATTCCTCATGGCGCTGACAGCCCAGGCATGGCGCACTGCGGCAGCTGGCAGCCTCTTAACCGGGTCGGGGTACCGGGTGGCCCACCACCCCTCCACGGCATCCAGGAGGGTCTTGAGCTCAGTGTCTGTAAATTGTGGGGCCGCTGTCTTGCTCTCATATTTTGGCTGGGATGTTGTGTATGGAGTGAAGTGTGTATATGCGACCTACAGCTTGTCAGCCTCCTGAATGTTAATCGTGAATTTGGCACCGTTTATCATTGGAATCGAAATAGTGTTCCACGTGGCACTGGTACCAACCCCTTAACAGTCGCTGAATCAGTCCAGCGCATCACCTAAAGGCCCTGGCCCCCGATGGTTCAAGTTACTGATGGCGCGGTTCACTTGTCGTCTTAGCCATCTGTGAAACCAGTGTGGTGGCTGCGGACTGTGTCAAGAGCCACCACAGGCTGCCAGGAGCTGTGCTGCTGGCCGGGGCGGGGGGGGGGGGGGGGGGGGGGGGCTTCCGCAAAAGCTGCGGAGACTGGTGGGGGGTGGCCAGGAGGCGGCAAGGGGGTGGCCGGGGGTGACACTATCTAGCAGGTTGGGTCCGCGCACGACTGGCGCATGTTTTACAGCGTGACCGCTGCAGGTCGCCGCCATGCGCATGCGCGGCCACGGTACCGCCCATTCTCCGGCGGTTTATTTTGTGGAGGCTGGGAGTTTTACATGGCGCAGCTGCAAGCCCCTCACCGGTCACAGCATCGGTGAGGGGATGGCGCCGGTTTCTTCCACGTAAAACGCCACAGATCCTCCGCACTTATCCTCAGGATCGGAGAACCTGGCCCTTAGTCTCAGGAACAGAGAATCCTACTGCAGAAGTCTGGGGTTGGATTCACCGATTCTGGAGCTATGTCCCCACGCCGGCATGGGATTGGTGGTGTTTTACACCAGAAAAACTGGTGTAAAATGGCCACTGATTCCCCGTTTTGCTGGGGGCTAGCTGGAAGGCACTGTAGAGCACCCGGCTCTAGCTGCCGATACGGTCTGGAGAATTGTTGCGCTGTGCAACATGGCGGTGGCTGCTCGCGGACCTGACCTGCGAAATAGTCCCCCCCACTTCAGCAAGCTTGCATGCCCTGGACCACACCCCCACAGTGCCCCAGCCCCTGATAAAGTTCCCCCTGCCTGTGGATTGGCCCTCCCTCAACTGTGGCGCTACTTGTCTGAGTCGGCAGCCCCCACGCCGTGTTCCCGACTGATGAGATCACCGAACACGATTTTGGCGTCGGCAACCAGAGAATCCAGTTCCTGAACATCCACTGGCATCCACCCATAAGTGCACTTGTGAGGCCCGCATCAAATAAAACATCAGCAGCCATTACAGCAAATGCTTTTCCAGAACATCAAAAATCAACATGTTTTAAAAAAGGAAAGGTAACAGGAATAAATGGAAGAAACAAAATAAATAAATCTAGGGACGCAATTCTCCGCACTCACGACGGTGCGGAGAATAGCGGGGTTCGTAAATTTTTACGGCCACGCTAGTCTGCCGCCCTCCCGCTATTCTCCCCCCCCCCCCACGCCCGACTCCCGACACGAATCGCTGCCGCCGTTTTTTTACGGCGAGCAGCGATTCTCAGCTGGCCGATGGGCCGAAGTCCAAGCCCTTTACGGCTGTTTTTACGAACGGCAAACACACCTGGTCTGGCCGTTCGTAAAAACGGCCGTAAAGTCCCAATTTTGAAAACCATGGCACCGATTGGCACGGCAGTACCAAGGGTGCCATGGGCCCGCGATCGGTGGGCACCGCTCGCGGGCAGCGGGTCCGATTCCCGCGCACTCTTTATCCTTCCGCCGCCCCGCTGTATCACTTTGCGGGGCGGCTGAGGGGCATCCCGGCCCGCGCATGCGCGGGTTTCGCTCAAATCCGCGATGACGTCATCCACGCATGCGCGGATTGGAGTCTTCCAATCTGCGCATGCGCGGCTGACGTCATGTGACGCGTCAGCCGGCGCAAACTCTGGCAAGCGGGCTTAACGAAATTCGTTAAGCCCGCGATGCCGGAGTTCACGGCCGCGGCATACTAGCCCCGACCGGGGACCAGAATCGGTTCCCGGTCGGGGAGGGGGAGGCTGGCGTCAAACCCGCCCGGATTTGACGCCAGCTTTACGATTTCTTCCTGTCTGGGAGAATCGCACCCCTAGATCTTGTGCGGGAACGTATTTATGTATGCATCCATCAGTGTAATTTCAATAGATTCAAAAATACAGAGCCATCAGACTAAATTGTATTTCAGAGTTGTTTAAAAACTGAAGAAAAGAGAAGTTCCTCAGAGAAAGTACGTGCACCCCGTGGCTTCGGCAACAAAAGCTGCAATCCCATTAATAATTTGCTTGATTATATGAAAGCCCAAAGGACAGCTCCAATATTCTGAGAGCCTTTGTAAAATCTGGAGCAGTTGCAGAGATTCATGCAATTTCAGTACTTTTCATTATTTTATATTCAAGTTGCTGCTGTGAAGTGAGTCCAAATATAAATTAAGCCACGTCTATCGAAAAATGTTTCGAGAAACAACTGGTATTCTCAGAGTTTACCTGCAGCTTTTAACAGAACAGTCTTATTTCAAAGCGATCTAATGACCCCAAATTTGTTGGAGCAAGGCCTTCTCTGGTGAATGGCATGAGTTCGATTGCTCCCTCGCCCATTTCCTCCACTGAATCTTACCCCACAAGTTGGTGCAAATTACTAATGGGCTCAACAGGGCATCAGGAATCGAGGTGAATGATGAGATCAACAGTCCTCAACCAATTAAATTTAAGGTTGGAGAAATCAGCACAGCAAATGACAGAGACAGAAATAGGGGGCTGGATTCTCTGCACCCCGACGCCGAAATCGCGGCCGGCACGGAGGGAGAGAATCCGTATCCCCGCATGGGATTGGGCCCGGCGCTGGTTCCCCGAATCTGTGGGTCCTGAAGAATCCCTCGTACGCTGCCGAGCACCTACTTGGGGCTATTGCTGGAGGCCCGCTCCACCATTCCACCCCCCCCCCCCCCCCCCCCCCCCCCGATCGGCTGAAGTCCTGACGGCGTGGATCTAATATGGTCTAGCGGGCGGGAAACTCGCGTGGCGGCTGCGGACTCAGTCTGTGGCCGCCCTGGTCGGGGGTGGGCAGATAGGAGGGCAGGTGGGGCCTTATACTCGGCCAGGTAAAGGTCGGTCGGGTGGTCTGGGTCGGGTGCGTTGCCGATCGGTGGGTTTATTTTCAGGGTCCAGCTCCGCGATCGAGTCCGCCATGAAACACGGCGCGGCCGCTGGAGGCTGTCGCCGTGCTCATACGCAGCCTCCGACCCTGATGTGCGGGAGCCAGTATCTGCAGTAAAAGCTTCTAGATTTACGCCAGGTCCCTGGGATCATGTGGCCCTTTCATATGGTTCATGTGGTTTTTCTGGTGTGAAAGTCTACAGTTCTGACGCCAGCATGGGGACATCTACCCAAAAACAGAGAAGGTGAGAATCAGAAAGACATAAATATAGAGAAATAAATATTGGAAAGAGGAGAGAGGAAAGAAACACAGAACAGAAAAGTAAGAAAAAAATTTAAAATTCTCTCAGTACAATTTACTGGAGTTTTAATCGCCCCCATTCTGGACCTCCACGATCATCTTGAACATAAATCTCTTTCTGCAGCAAGTATTTGTGGTGTAAAATGTAGTAATTTCTTAACGATCATGGGGAGATTGAGGGGGTGATCATGTTTTTTGCAAGATGTACATTGGAGCAGCAATTTGTGACAATTTGCAACTCAAAAGGCCTATCTCTTTTTTGGATTTTGCAAGCACTAATAATGATATGGATCTTTAACTGACCATTATTTTTCCAGCAAATTCTGGCCCATTGTGTCCTAAAATCTTCTCATTCATTGCGCCCTTTACGTTCAAAAAATAATGAAGCAGGTGGTATTCTCCTGACCATGGACATGTCTCCATTCTTCCTAATGAGAACTGTTATCAGGGACTGGCAGAAATAATTGGGACACGAATAAAAAAACTCTGGAAGTATAGCAGGAGTTTAATGACACTTTGATAACTTTGATGTCTTGCACCCAGAAGAAGAAATCATCTTGTGGAACATTGCGGGCAGGATAGATGGAAGTGTCTCACTTGGTGAGTGTCAGTTCCATAACCCGCAGATCAGCAGTATAATTCAGGGAAAAGTTCAAATGTCTCACAATCCCCCCTTGCGTATTATCAAATTGGCACAATCAACAATTCAGGGTTGAATGTGCGAAAAGTACAGACAATACTCAAACATAACTGCCAGTCTAACAACATTTCGGAAG
This sequence comes from Scyliorhinus canicula, assembly GCF_902713615.1. Taxonomy (NCBI): domain Eukaryota; kingdom Metazoa; phylum Chordata; class Chondrichthyes; order Carcharhiniformes; family Scyliorhinidae; genus Scyliorhinus; species Scyliorhinus canicula. The sequence goes on from NC_052153.1 coordinate 105,164,473, forward strand.
AGACTGCATGATCACTAACATTCCCCTCTCCATGCTTCCGACCGAAACTACCAATCTCACCCCTCTCTATCACAGTCATGAATCTTTCAAATTGCATGTAATCACTCAATATCAAATTCATATGTAAGCATAGAATGAGTTGGCGAAGTTAAGCTGCACTGGTGCTTTATGAAAAGATGGACAGCATGACAAGGAGGAAGTCCATTGGGAAGGACAAGCTACTCTTTAGAAATTAGATCTATGATGAAGAGGCATTTCCAATCGCGGAGGTCCAGTGGAAACGTAATGGTTGCTTCGCAAAAAGATGACAGCAACAGACGTGTGCATAGTTAACAGATTTTCAGCCCCTGAAACTGCAACAATCTATCCTCAGTGAGACTAATGTTATTGTGTACTAAGCTAAATAATTCATTACTGCTGTCTGTTTAATGATCACATTTTAAAGTTCTTGTCTGACATCCAATATTGGATGAACAGACATCACCTTCAATTTTTTTATATTTGTTCATGGGATGTGGGCTTCGCTGGCTGGGCCAGCATTTATTGCCCATCCCTGAGGGGATTGAAGAGTCAAGTACATTGCTGTGAATCTGGAGTCACAAGTAGGCCAGACTAGGTAAGGCCGATTCCCTTCCCTAAAGGACATTAGTGAACCAGGCAGGTTTTTACGATAATCGACAATGGTTTCATGGTCACCATTAGACTTTTAATTCCAGATTTTTATTGAATTCAAATTTCACCATTGGCGGGTTTCAATCCCAGGTGCCGAGATTATCATAGAATCATAGAATTTACAGTGCAGAAGGAGGCCATTCAGCCCATCGAGTCTGCACCAAGCCCTGGAAAGAGCACCCTACCCAAGCCCCCACCTCCACACTATTCCCGTAACTCAGTAACCCCACCCCACCTTTGGGTCACTAAGGGCAATTTAACATTGTCAATCCACCTAACGTGCACATCTTTGGACTGTGGGAGGAAACCAGAGCACCCAGAGGAAACCCACGCACACACGGGAGAACATGCAGACTTCGCACAGACAGTGACACAACTTGGGACCCTGGGCTGTGAAGCAACTGTGCTAACCACTATGCTACTGTGCTGCCCTTTGACTTGGGTCTCTGGATTACTAGTCCAGCGATTATACCACTATGCCACTGCCTCCCCGAAAATTGGGAAGACAGAAGCCATTGGGCTGGATTCCCCGTTCCTCAGATTTCGGGCCGGATTCTCCACTTGCCAATGCCAAAATCGCGAAATGCGATTGGGCGGAGAATAGCTTCTGACGACAAAATCAGGGTAGGCACCAGTTTGACGCCAAATTGGAGTGCTCCGGCACCCTGACAATGGCTTAAATGCATCACTCGCCACGCGAGGTTAAAGTACAAAAGGTATATCTTCAGTGAGTCTGATACCCTGGGTAGGATTCTCTGATCCTGAGGTTAACTGTTGACAGCGTCGTAAACGCCATCGCGTTTCCTGATGGCATCAACATGGCCATAGGATCAGCACTTCTAGCCCCTACAGGGGGCCAGCATGGCACTGGAGCGAGCCACGCTGCTGCAGCTGCCGATCCCGGTGACAACTGGGCGCCGCAGGGTCTACGCATGCACAGTGGCACCGGTGCCAACATGCGTGCGTGCAGTGGCACTAGCGCCAACACGTGCATGCACAGTGGCTCCCTTCTCCGCGCCAGCCCTGACACAACATGGCGTAGGGCTACAGGGGCCAGCGTGGAAGAAGGGAGGCCCCCAGCAAGAGAGGCCGGCCCGGCGATCGGTGGGCCACGATCACGGGCCAGGCCACAGCAGAAACCCCCCAGGGTTGCCCCCCCCCCCCCCCCCCCTCCCCACTCGCCTCCCATAGGCGGCCCCCGGACCCTTCCAAGCCAAGGTCTCTCCGGGTACGACCACACGTGGACGGCACCGGTGGGACTTGGATTTTTTGTTCCGGCTGTTCGGCCCATCCCTGGCCGAGAATCAGCGAGGAGGCCGTGTAGAGCGGAGAATCACGTCCCAGCGTCGGGGATGGCATGGCGCGAATTGCGCTGGTCATGGCGGTTCTCCGGCCTGGTCCCGGGCTGAGATAATCCTGCCCCCTATTCTCCAGGGCCTTCGGGATTCAACGCCTCCCATGGGTTGAGCTCCCGACGGTGTGGTTCCCTTGTGGTCTCAAAAATCGTGCTGAGCGAGAGAGAGAGGAGGTGGGAAATGGCGTGGGGTCATTACGGGCTGCCAGCCCAGATACCGGCCATGCTGGCTACGGTGGGAGGGCCACTTCCAGGGCTGGGGAGGGGAGGGGAAGGGGCATACAGGCCGAATAGCCAGGGTGCCCCCCCCCCCATAGGACTGGGATGGTGCCCAAGCACCGACTGCCATTACGGCGACGATCTTGCTGCGCACCCACATCAGCCCCTGGTTCTACACAGAGACAGTGGTTGTATGGGTGCGCCGACCCCCACACCCCGCCACAGCGTGCCCCCCTGCCACCCCTAAACACTCCGCCCAACCGGCCGCCACCCACTTGAACTTGTAACATATTGCAAAAAAAATACTGAACATGTATATAGTTATGTATATCATGATGAAATATAAAAAATAATTTAATGCATGTAAATTATTTTCATTTACACAGGGGTAGGGGATGTGATGATGTGCATAATGTTATGCATGACCTCAGACCACTAGGTGGCATTGTGATCCCATCATGTGACCCTGTGGTCTGGGAGTTGGGCGTAGGTTGTGCTGGCGGACAGACGTATTTTACAGTAGTTCCATGATAGTCGATTAGTGTTTGTCATTTATTATTTATTTATACTAGTTTTCTTACCACGCAGTCGTTCTACAGTAAATTATTTAAACTACATGTTCTATAGTTCATCATTCACTTCGGCCACTCAACAGAACATGACACCGTCCTTTTAAAAAGATGTTAGCTATAATTTAAAGAACTTCAAAGACTCCGAATGGCGCCCCATCGCCTCAAATTAGGCAGGACAACAATGAGAGGACGAGCTGCATGCACAAATGATTATAATTAGCATTGACCTTAACTGACAAAGGCTAGTATTCCCTGCCCCCTCTAACATGGGGAGGATTTGATTTCTAACTCAATGGGTTTATTATAACAGAGTACAAGAACTTGTGCTAATCAATGCCCTGTAAGTAGCAGAAATGTGTTCCTCTCCATTCACAAGGTTCAAAGTTAGCAGCAGCACAGGCAGGCTTTTGGAAGCAAAGATTTGAACAGTTTTCTAAGTGGAGGTATGATGTATAACACAAGAAATACCAGACAAGGGAAAACTACTGAAAATCTTCAGCAACAAATATCCATTCAATTGCTCGTTGTATTTAAAAATATACTATGGAGAGAACTTTTCACAAGTAGGATTTTTCCCAATGACACAAAACAGACATGGAGGGGCGATAAATACAATAATTTTAAAATCACCAGCTCCCACTGAATATTGTATTGTGCAAATTTACTACCTAATTGATCATCAATTTTAATTGCTCTTGCACATAATGTGCAAGAGCTGCATTTATGTAACCAATTAAAAGTTAGTAGCACATTAATAAATCCCCACACAAAATCCCATTGTTCACGGATCATGCAGTGCACACGACGTGCCCATATCTAATTGGTATTAAAAACCTGTCACGTTCTGGCCTTTCAGGAAGTGTTTTCTTCATTTTTCAAACCAAAGTGGGTGTACTCTTTCCCTCCCTTGTCTTTGAGAGATGTAAAAGTATTTGGGAGAAGGAATAGATATAGAACAGTACAGCACAGAACAGGCCCTTCGGCCCTCAATGTAGTGCCGAGCATTGATCACCCTACTCAAACCTACGTATCCACCCTATACCCGTAACCCAACAACCCCCCCCTTAACCTTACTTTTTAGGACACTACGGGCAATTTTTAGCATGGCCAATCCACCTAACCCCACACATCTTTGGACTGTGGGAGGAAACCGGAGCACCCGGAGGAAACCCACGCACACACGGGGAGGACGTGCAGACTCCGCACAGACAGTGACCCAGCTGGGAATCGAACCTGGGACCCTGGAGCTGTGAAGCATTTATGCTAACCACCATGCTACCGAATGACAAGTGCCAAAGTCAAAAAGCTCTAGTAGGTTTCCTGCAGCTTGCCAAACTAATTGCCTACTAATCAACTGAAGGTAAAAGGTAAAGTTGCCATAGTCCCAGATGACCATAAGCTGCTTTCCTCTTTGAAGGCGAGGGGCAAGATTGAGAAAAATGGATCAGCTAATAGCCTACTGATGAACTTGTAAGGATACCTGGAATTAAGGAGAAAAATACCAGTTACAACTGTACTCATTCAGGTTCCAATAATGTTTAGGTTGGCTGGTCAGTCATCAACAGTTCTCCAGACTAGTGTGAACCTGCATGGGTTCAGGAATTGAATCACTGGGTCTCTTACAGAATATTGACTCAATTCGAACCACCAGTTCCATGCCAGTCATTTTGTAGCCAACTTAACCCAAAGAGATCTCAATTTATTTCATGCCTCAGAGGACAAACATGATCCTGGAACAATGATAAACAATGAGTTTTAACACACAGGTAAACTTTCCTTTCTTGCCCTAATCGACTTGTCTGCAATCTTTGACGTGGTCAACCACACCACCCTCCTCCAAAGTCTTGTCATTGTTGTCCAACTTGGTAGGACTGCTCTCATGAGTTTCCATTCTTATCCATCTAATCGTATCCAGAGATTGACTTGCAAAGCATCTCTACCTGTTCCCGTACCATGACCTCTGATATCCCACAAGGAACAGTCCTTGCCGCCCCCCTCCTATTTGTGATCTACATGCTGATGCTCGATGACATCCAAAGGCACGGATTTAGTTTTCACATATAGACTCACTAGCATCCAGTTTATCTCACCACCACCACCTTTCTTGGCCCCTCCACTGTTGCTGAATGATCAGACTGCTTAAAAAATATCCAGTTACGGTTCAGCAGAAATTACTCATGGTAAAATGTCAGTTACACACAACGTTTCATTTGTTAAAACCAAGACAAGAGAACTTGTTAAGAGGAAACAGCAAAATCAGGTTTTGCGACATGGGAACAGGGCTGAATGTCATGTTTTTCAGAAAGGTCGAGAAGTATTGGAAAATAACTATATCACCAGTGAGAAATGGACACCTGTCATTGCCTGAGCAGAAATAGGACGAGTCCCCTACACTTTTAAACTCGGGATGATGTAGTGTGGAGAAGACACGCTGACCAATGGTTAGCAACTAGAATTAATTTGAAGAGACAGAGTCAACTGAGGGTGCCAAGTGAAGATCTAGACATTCCTGACAACCTGACAATACCATTTTAAGTGAACAGGCTAGGGTCTGGCAGATGGAATACAATGTTGACAAATGTGAGGTTACATGTGAGAATAACAGCGAAAGGATTATTATTTAAGATAAAATATTAAAACATGCTGCAGTGCAGAGGGATGTGTGTGTGCTAGTGCATGAGTTACATAATATTGGTTTGCAGATGCAACAGGTGGTTAAGAAGGCGAATAGAGTTTTGTCCTTCATTGCTAGAGGGGTGGAGTTTAAGACTAGGGAGGTTATGCCCGATCTCTTGACCCTTCACCAAACTTCCCCCAAGCTCCAACTCACTGATAAGGGGATCCCCCACACCAATCCCCAAGGCTAGCTGTCTCGCTCTAAAGTGCAGAATTGTCAGAAAGTGATCCTGCCCACAATGGATTCACATTGCGACATCATGGGAGATTACATTATAATCTCCTGAAGCGTGGCAAGCTGGGTTGATCTCGGAGGAGGGATCTCCCAGCAGCTAGTGGCCACACCACATTGCTTTTCAGGTGCAATGTGACTAGTATATCTCACCATTGTTTATTCATGTTCATTTCTTTGGAACAAGGTTATTTCACATCAATCACGTGACATATTTATGGGGTTATTTGCTGTTTGCGCGGGCAAATGGGCAGTCTATCTTCACAGGTGTTGAGTAAACACCTCTCCAATAAAGCTCTTGTCTTTTTGTACCTTCATGCTCTGCAAGGCTTTCTATTAAAATATCATAGTCTGTTTGCAACCTTGGGTCACATTTGAACCTGAGTGAAGCTTCCGACCTTATGTTCATACATCTCTTCGAGTGCCTTGTTCTACCTCTTCAGTCCTATCTCAATTCATGTATTGCTTAAATCTCCATCCATACCTTTGTTACATCAAGGCACAATTATTCAAAATATTCAAAAGTGGCTGATCTCGCACATTCTACCCTACGTAATCTTGAGATCATCGAAAACATTGCCATCCATGTCTTCGCTCACACCAAGTCCCATTACTGTATCTATATTGGCGCTTGGTCATGAAACATCTTTATTTTAAAATTCTCAATCTTGTTTCAAGTTACTCCATGGCCTCATCCTTCCCTGTCTCTGTCATCTCCTCCAATCTCACAACCTTCTGAGATATCTACACTCCTCTAATACCTGCCTCATGTGTATGCCCAACAACTATTGCACCACCGTTGGGGGCTGAACCTACAGTCACCTTGGCCTCAAGCTCTGGAATGTCATCCCGACACCTCTCCGCCTTTCCAGCTCACTTTAAATTGTAAGACATTTCTTAAAATTTCAGTGTCTTACTTTGTTTTATCATGGTACTGTGGAGTATCTTGGAACATTTCATTACATGAGAGGCCTATATAAGTATACATTGTTGTTTTACCCTCACTACGTGGGCAGTAGACATCAGAAACTCTTTTCTATCATGGTGTTGAGCAGCATAGTACAATTTGTGGATGCAAATGATTGCTAATCCAGCATGGGCTCATCATATACTATTACTCCACCAGTCGGAAGTAAGCAAGCTGCCTAACTCCATGCAAAACCCACCAGAATAAGAGTAGAATAATAACAGGAAAGATAAGACAGTGAAAATAATACAAGGTGAATTATGATGTGCGAAATGGTCTTGACGTCCCTTTATGGAAATTGCCTTTAAGCATTTAAGAGTTTCAACAATTTAGTCAATCTTGCTTTCCTTCAGTTGAGTTGGGAGAAATATGGAACCCTGCCTACTTTAGGTAGTTATCACGCAAAACTTATAATTGTGCCTGCTTGGCTTCAGGAATTTGAGACTACTTGCATTTTCTGACAGATGATTCAGATTTAGGAAAATATTTGCATTGCATGGACTTAAAGGATGAAACTACATGGTAGATTCCCTATTACAGATGGACACTGCGTACAACTCTTAAAATTGGTGTATTTTTGATCTCCCAGACCTTTACTTTGAATAACTAAAAATAGGAAGCAAAGTAATAACTTACATAGATGCAATAATTTGAATGTGAAATAACACTCTGCAACCTGAATGACAACGGAAATTGGTTGGATTTTCTTATAAACATGTGCCAAATGTAATCCTGCTGCATATTAACTTAATTATTCACCCTTCACAACAGTTATTTTAATATTCAAAGTTCTGTGCTGCTGAGACAGAGTTGGAGTGGGAAAAGGGATGAGAAGAGATGGAGAATATTTTTGATTTCATACTTTCAAGAATATTAAATAGCTTAATGTAAACCACTGAAGGGAAAAGAAAAGAATGAATATTAAAGTGCACAGGACTTAAGATGGCTTTGTTAAATTTACTAATGAGCAAATGCATATGATTGAATTCCAGACATTCAATTGGGGCTGGTTTCGCACACTCGGCTAAATCGCTGTCTTTTAAAGCAGACCAAGGCAGGCTCGCAGCACGGTTCAATTCCCGTACCAGCCTCCCCGAACAGGCACTGGAATGTGGAGAATAGGGTCTTTTCACAGTAACTTAATTGAAGCTTACACGTGACAATAAGCGATTTTCATTTCATTTCATTCATTTTAAATGTTGCATTCAAATAAGTGAAAACTGCAATGAGGGTTTCTTATTGTTGCTGTCCATATGTGAACTGATAAAAGACACAATTCTATGAGACCGAATTGTTTGTTTCAGCTCAGAAACAGATAAGATTTATGAATGACAGATGTACTCTATTGCGTGGGTAATGGATCCGTGTGAGCCGGTTAGTTCGCGGGAGATGCCGAACTCGGGAGCCACACCGGATGGCAATCGGTTTCAGATCTAACGGGCCGCTCCCATTGGCGAGTTCCAAATGTCATGTGAGAGTGCCTTTAAGAATTGGATGTTTAAGAAATGCACCTTCAAGTAATGAAGCTGATCATATTGCTGAAGTGATGTCACAGGGGGGGAGCTGAGCTCACTTCTGCTTTTTGGGAGTTTTTGTTTCAGTTTGAAGAAAGCTTGGGTGTGGCTGTGAGCTGCATTGCTGGTGATCTCTGCCATGCAGGGCTATCTCTTAATCCTTTGGTAAAATTGGAATTGTAAAAAGGTCTCAGTATTGAATATAAATCTAAAGTGCTTCTGTTTGAAGGATTTGTTGAGTGTTTTGGATGTGTAAAGGAACAGTTTGCAGGATTGGGTAGTGTTGTATTATTTTCGGGGTTATCTTTGAGGTAAGGGGTGTTAAGAGATCCAATGTTTATTTAAAAGGTTAATTTGAGCTCATAGTTTTAAAAACCACGTGTCCATAATTGTAATACTACACCTGGGGAACAAGCTGTGTGCTTCAAAAGCAACAATCCATTAAAGGTGGGGTTTGGTTGAACTCCATGATACATATTGGGGTTCTGAAAACACTTCTCCCATAACAATTGGGGGCTCGAGGGGGATAAAAGTCCATCTATTGGATTGGTTTTTCTGAACTTAAAGACAGTGAAGGATTGTTGCTTTTCCGGTGTGGTATTTTAGTTTAAGTGTGTTGTGGACAATGGTTCTTTCAGAGGCTCAGAGGTTTTTGGGGCTGGAGACTGTCACAAGCTGTACCTTACAGACAGAGACTAAAAGCAGACCGTTAAATGTGGCAAAAACATTGCAGTTAATATTACCTGACAAAATGCGAAAAGATGAGGTAATTATGGTAGTGGCGAAGAATTTAAAGTTGCCTGAGATACAGTTTGACTTATTGGAAATGGCAAAAATTCAGTTGCAAATTAAACAAATGGAACATGAGAAAGAATTAAAGCGTCTTGAATACGAAAGTGAGAGAGCAGAAAAAGAAAGAGAGAGAGAGGAAAAAGAAAAGGAGAGAGAAGAAAGGAGAAAAGAAAGAATAGCCCTAGCAGAACAAAAAGAAAGAGATAGGGAGATACAGATCAGGGAAAAAGATAAATAGAGAGAGTTTGAAGTTCAGAAAATCACCATGAAACAAGACAGTCAGTTATAATTTGCTGATGTAAAGGGAAATATACAATTGGATGATAGTGATGAGGATAGTGAGAAAGAGTGTCAAAGTCGAAGGCTTGGTGGGGATCTATCTAAATACGTCCAAGCATTGCCAAGGTTTGACGAGAAGGAAAAGGAAGCCTTTTTCATTTCATTTGAGAAGGTAGCTAAACAAATTAAATGGCCACAGGACATGTGGGTGTTACTAATTCAAAGAAAGCTGGTAGGTGGAGCTTGAGAAGTGTTTGCATCACTACCGGAGGAGGTATCTGGAACGTATGAGGAGGTGAAGAAATCCATCTTAAGTGCATATGAGCTAGTGCCTGAAGCTTACAGACAAAGGTTTAGAAATTTAAGGAAAGAATTTGGTCAAACATACACGGAGTTTGAAAGGCTCAAACAGAATAATTTTGATAGGTGGATAGGGGCTTTGAAAATAGACCAAACGTATGAAGTGTTCTGAGAAATTATACTTTTGGAGGAGTTAAAAATTCAATTCCTGATGTACTGAGAACTCATGTGGAAGAACACAGGGTTAAAACTGCAAGATTAGCAGCAGAAATGGCAGATGTTTATGAATTAGTTCATAAATCAAAGATTGGTTTCCGACATCAGTTTCAGCCGGTGAGGGATAGAAACTGGGGGCATGAGAAATACTCAAGTGGTAAAGGTAAAGGTGATCTGATGAGAGACAATAAAGAGAGTGTACCTCAGATTAAAAAAGAAATCCAGGAGGGTGGAAAAGAAATGAAAAGTTTCAAATGTTTTCACTGTAATAAACTAGGCCATGTAAAGTCACAGTGTTGGTGGTTGAAGAAAAGCACTAGGAAGGCTGATGTGGTAAAACAGGATAAGACAGTGGGATTTGTTAGAGTGGTAAAGGAAAGCCCAAGGGAAGCGAAGGAGGTGCAAATGATTGTACAGCCTGTTCAAGAAGTAATTGTTAAGAAGGTGCCAGATGTCTTTAAAGAATTTACTTGTGTGAGTAAAGTTTACTCATGTGGATCAGGAGGAGCAGGTAAAGAAGTCACAATTTTAAGAGATACAGGGGCTAGTCAATCTTTAATGGTAAGAGATGAGGAATTATGTAGTTTGGGAAGAATGTTGCCAGAAAAGGTGGTGATATGTGGAATTCAGGGTGAGAGAAGTAGCGTTCCATTATATAAGGTAAGGTTGGAAAGTCCAGTGAAGAGTGGTGAAGTGGTAGTAGGAGTAATAGATAAACTATCTTGTCCAGGAATACAGTTTATCTTGGGTAATGATATAGCTGGATCGCAGGTGGGAGTGATGCCTACTGTGGTTGATAAGCCAGTGGAAAATCAGACAACTGAAGTGTTGAAGGATGAATATCCTGGGATTTTTCCGGATTGTGTAGTAACAAGGTCGCAAAGTCACAGGTTGAGACAAGAGGAGAAATCAAAGAGTGAAGATGAAGTTGAAGTGCAATTATCAGAAACGATTGTTGATCAGATGGTTGAAAAAGAACAAGAACAGGTGGAGGATGAGACGGATATTTTTAGTTCAGGAAAATTGACGGAGTTACAACAGAAAGATGTAGAAATAAAACGGATGTATCAGAAAGAATATACGGAAGAGGAATCTGAGAGTATACCAGAGTATTATTACCGTAAAAGTGATGTCTTGATGAGAAAATGGAGACCTGTACATATGCAGGCGGATGAGAAGTGGGCAGAAGTTCATCAAGTAGTTTTGCCGGTAGGGTATAGAAAGGAGAAGTTGCACATGAGGTACCAGTGGGAGGCCATTTGGGAATAAGGAAAACTCAAGCTAAAATCCAGAAACATTTTTATTGGCCTGGACTACATAAAGATGTAGTTAAAATTTGTCAATCATGTCACACATGTCAAGTGATAGGGAAACCTCAAGCAGTGATAAAACCAACACCTTAATACCCATTCCAGCATGTGAGGGTCCTTTTACAAAGGTCTTAATTAATTTTGTAGGATCGCTTCCTTAAAACCAAAAGTGGGAATCAATATCTTTTAAGTATAATGGATGTGTCCACCAGGTTTCCAGAGGCCATTCCAGTATGTAATATTACAGCTGAAAAGATTGTAGAGGACTTATTTAAATTCTTGCCTAGATTTGGTGCACCCACAGAAATACAATCGGATCAAGAATCAAATTTTACTTCAAAGTTATTCAAAGAAGTTATGGATATAGGAATAAAACAATTTAAATCAACTGCGTACCATCCAGAATCGCAGGGAGCGTTAGAAAGGTGGCATCAGACATTAAAGACAATGTTGAGGGCTTATTGTCAAGATTATCCAGAGGATTGGGATAAAGGAATTCCATTCATACTGTTTAAAATTAGGGATGCACCTAATGAGTCAACCAAATTTAGTCCTTTTGAACTAATTTTTGGTCATGAGGTAAGAGGACCACTTAAATTGATCAAAGAAAAATTGGTGGGTGAGAAATCGGAAATTACACTATTGGATTACATGTCAAATTTTAGGGAATGATTAAATAGGGCAGGTGAATTGGCTAGACAACATTTGAAAGTTGCACAAAATGCGATGAAACGGGTAGCAGACAAGAAATCCACAGTTCGTTGTTTTACAAGTGGAGATAAAGTTTTAGTGCTGTTAACAGTGGTAGGGGAGCCTTTAAAAGCTAGGTTTTGTGGACCGTATCAGATTGAAAGGAAATTAAGTGAGGTGAATTATGTGGTAAAAACACCAGATAGAAGGAAGACTCACCGAGTGTGTCATGTGAATATGCTTAAAAGATACTTTGAAGGGGAAAGAGAGAAAAAGGAAGTTTTAATAATTCTAACTCAAAGTGATGAACCAAATCCAGATACTGTGAATTTAACATACCTCAAATTGAATTGGAAAATGAGGATGTTCTTAAAAATTGGGCTGAATTGTTAAGTTACCTTCCAGAGGAAAAACAAACTGACCTGAAAGAGTTATTGATGTCACATAGGCAAGTTTGTAGAGATAAATTGGGAAGTACTGAAATGGCAATACATGATGTAGATGTGGGAAATGCTGTGCATCTCAAACAACATCCATATAGACTTAATCCTTTAAAATTGGCACAGGTTAACAAAAAGATTGAGAGTATGCTTTAAAATGGCATAATTGAAGTGGGTTGCAGCCAATGGAGCTCACCCATAGTGATGGTACCTAAACCAGATGGTACCCAACGGTTGTGTGTGGACTATCGAAAGGTGAATGCAGTTACAAGAACGGATTCTTATCCTATCCCACATTTGGAGGATTGCATTGAGAAAGTGGGACAATCCGCTTTTATTTCCAAATTGGATTTACTGAAAGGTTACTGGCAAGTATCTTTATCTGACAGGGCGAAGGAAATTTCAGCTTTTGTGACTCCAGTTCAAAGTTATGCCATTTGGCATGAAAAACGCACCAGCAACATTTCAACGGTTAACTAATGCAGTTGTTTCAGGATTACCCAATTGTGCGGCATACGTCGACGGTCTGGTAGTTTTCAGCCAGACATGGAAAGAACATTTAAAGCATCTGAGGGAGTTATTCAATCGACTTCAGGAGGCGGGTTTGGTGATAAACCGAGCCAAAAGTTAATTTGGAAAAGCTCAAGTCACTTTCCTTGGCCATACAATCGGACAGGATCGAATGGTCCCACGGGATGTAAAAATGAAAGTTAAGGGGGAGTTTCCGATACCCTCGACACAACGGGAAATACTGCGGTTTCTTGGTATGAGTGGATTTTACTGGAAATTTGTACCAAATTTTAGCAGTGTAATTGCTCCACTGATGAACTTGCTGAAGAAACGTAAAAAAATTCAATGGACAGGGGACTTTCAACAGGCCTTTGACTGCCTGAAAGCTGTGATCACTAATGCTCCTGTATTGGAGAATTGCAAGGGGCTTTGTGGTCAGATTGAACTAAAGTATCTGATTCTAAAGAGAAATGCCGAGGAGTAGAGGAATGGATAGATCGTGCAGAGACTTTCTTGTTCAAAGAGACTGTCAATTGAGAACGTTTTCGGTTGGAGGAAGAAGAACGTGAAATATTTACTTTATTATTATGCCTGTTTGTGTGTGTTTTTTTTTCAAACAAAAACTTATATTTACTGTATGCATTTCTTAGTGGATGGTGCAAAAGTGAAAAATGAACCCATCTTGAAGTTGATGGTTTATTTTTTTTGGGGGGGCGGTGTCATGTGAGAGTGCCTTTAATAATTGAATGTTTAAGAAATGTACCTTTGAGAAATGAAGCTGATCATATTACTGAAGTGATGTCACAGGGGGGAGCTGAGCTCACGTCTGCTTTTTGGGAGTTTTTGTTTCAGTTTGAAGAACGCTTGGGTGTGGCTATGAGCTGCATTACTGGTAATCTCTGCCATGAAGGACTATCTCTTAATCCTTTGGTGAAAACGGAATTGTATAAAGGTCTCAGTATTGAATATAAATCTAGTGTGCTTCTGTTTGAAGGATTTCTTAAGTCTTTTGGATGTGTAAAGGAACAGTTTGCAGGATTGGGCAGTGTTGTATTATTTTCGGGATTATATTTGAAGTAAAGGGTGTTAAGAGATCCAATGCTTATGTAAAAGGTTAATTTGAGTTCATGGAATAAACATTGTTTTGTTTTAAAAACCACATGTCCATAATTGTAATACTACACCTGGGGAACAAGCCATGTGCTTCAAAAGCAACAATCCATTAAAGGTGGGGGCTGGTTGAACTCCATGATACATTTTGTGGTTCTGAATACACCTCTCCCATATCACAAATCCCACTGCAACGAGGTGAGATTAAGGCCAATCTCCATTCCATTAACAGAAAGGATCCTCTATTCCCCTATCTAATGGCCTCCTGTGTTCTAATCCTCTCCCCAGCGAGCGGTCACGCGGGTACCGTTTTGCCAACCTTTTGCACACCTTTGTACACCTGTCATCAATAGGAAGGGCTTCCACTCGATGAATGTGCAGTTGAGGTGTGTCCACTGGCTGCACATCGTGCATGTCTGTGTCCGTATCCCAGCAGTGTGCACAATGCTTTCGTCCTGGCACACTTGCCGGTACTCGACACCTTCGAGGCGCACTTCAGGTGAGGGGTTGGCTCTTGGGAAACAGGGATTACCCGCTGTGATTGTGGCTGTGGACGCCTATCCAAAGGCCACAAACTGACGTGGAGAATAGTTATAACGAAGTTCGTGCAGCATCAACAATTTAGTTGATCATGCTTACACTCCTCTAATACCTGCCTCATGTGTATGCCCAACAACTATTGCACCACCGCTGGGTGCTGAACCTACAGTCACCTTGGCCTCAAGCTCTGGAATGTCATCCCAACACCTCTCCGCCTTTCCAGCTCACTTTAAATTTTAAGACATTTCTTAAAATTTCAGTGTCTTACTTTGTTTTATCATGGTTCTGTGGAGTATCTTGGAACATTTCATTACATGAGAGGCCTATATAAGTATAAATTGTTGTTTTACCCTCACTACGTGGGCAGTAGACATCAGAAACTCTTTTCTATCATGGTGTTGAGCAGCATAGTACAATTTGTGGATGCAAATGATTGCTAATCCAGCATGGGCTCATGCCTTTAAGCATTTAAGAGTTTCAACAATTCAGTCAATCTTGCTTTCTTTCAGTTGAGTTGGGAGAAATAGGGAACCCTGCCTACTTTAGGTAGTTATCATGCAAAACTGATAATTGTGCCTGCTTGGCTTCAGGAATTTGAGACTATTTGCATTTTCTGACAGATGATTTAGATTTGGGAAAATATTTGCATTGCATGGACTTAAAGGATGAAACTACATAGTAGATTCCCTATTACAGATGGACACTGCGTACAACTCTTAAAATTGGAGTATTTTTTGATCTCCCAGATCTTTACTTTGAATAACTAAAAGTAAGAAGCAAAGTAAAAACTTACATCGATTCAATAATTTGAACGTGAAATAACACTCTGCAACCTGAATGACAACGGAAACTAGTTGGAGCGTCATTGGGCGGTACATTGACGCCCTGAAGATGTGGTTCAGGTGCCTGAACTGCTCTGGTGGGCCCCCCAGTCCAGCCCTACATCGTAGTGGCCTGCTGTTCCCTCCACAACATCATGCAGCAGGGGGGCGGCATGCTGCAGGAGGATGTGGAGGAAGGCCATGCGTCATCTGATGAAGAGGATGAGGAGGAGGGCCAGGATGGGCAGGATATGGGACCTAGGCAGGCACAGGAGGCTGCATGACTTGCGCGGCAGGGCCAACACACATGGGACAACTTGATCGCCTCCAGGTTCGCCGACTAGAGGGCCTGGCCACCAGCAGCTCATCAGCCCTGTCCCACCCCTACATTCTGCACTGCTGCCATGGCCACCCACGCCCCCCTCCCCCCCGCATGCCTCCCCTTCCTGCACTCATCTCCCCCACCCCAGCACCTCCATCCCCCTCTGTGTTTCCCACCAGTTTCACCACAGATTGCTGGCCCTGGGTTGGCAAGATCAGCGGGTCAGGTCCTTGCAGCGGAGCATGATGATGACCCACTCAACGATGTGGTCTGGTGCTCTGTATCATTTGACAGAGTCACCGCACCAGTGTCACATTCCACTGTCTGCTTGGGTGATCCCTGCATGCATTCACATCAGAAGCAGAGCTGAGTGGCAAAAATCCGGAGTGCAATCTGGGAAGGTAAGTTGTATCAAACAATTTACTTCAGGGATCAGCGGCCTTCACATCAAGAGCGGAGCTAAGCGGGAGAAATCTAGAGTACATAGAACATAGAACATAGAACAGTACAGCACAGAACAGGCCCTTCGGCCCTCAATGTTGTGCCGAGCCATGATCATGACAGTATGGGTACAGTATGGGAAGGTAAGTGGTATACCATTTTGGATACTGTTGGGGGGAAAGCCTATCAGGGGATAGCCTATCAGGGCAGCCAGAACAGTGGCACCACAACTGGATCTGTTGCTCAGCAGGGGAGGGCAAAGTGCAGGAGAGCGATAGTTATAGGGGACTCTATAGTAAGGGGCACAGATAGGCAATTCTGTGGAAGTGAAAGAGACTCCAGGATGGTATGTTGCCTCCCTGGTGCCAGAGTCAAGGATGTCTCTGAATGAATACATTACATCCTGAAGGGGGAGGGTGAATAGACAGGAAGAGCAATGAGGTCCTGCAGAAGGAGTTCAGGGAGTTAGGCAGTAAGCTAAAAAGCAGGACCTCTCGGGTTGTAATCTCAGGATTACTCCCGGTGCCACCTGCCAATGAGGCTAGAGATAGCAGGATAGTGCAGCCAAGTACGTGGCTAAACTGGTGATGTAGGAGGGAGGGTTTTGGATGTCTGGAACATTGGGATCTCTTCCGGGGCAGGTGGGACATGTACCAGAAGGACGGGTTGCATCTAAAGCGGAGGGGCACTGATATCCTGGCTGGGAGGTTTGCTAGAGTCACTCTGAACTATTGTATAGCAGGGGGGTGGGAACCAGAGCGTTAGCGTAGAAGGTGTAATAACAAAGGGGATATTGTGAACCTTGTCAAAAAGAAAAAGGAGGCTTTTGTACGGTCTGGAAGAATGGAACAGTTGAAACCCTTGAGGAGTAGAAAGAAAGTAGGAAGGCACTTAAGAGGGAAATTAGGAGGGCTAGGAAGGGACATGAAAAGTCCTCAGCATTTTGGATTACGGTGATTCCCAAAGCTTTTTATTCATATGTAAAAAGCAAGAGGGTCACCAGGGAAAGGATTGGACCACTTAAGGACATTGGGGAAATCTATGTTTTGAGAGAGGGACTAAATGAGTACTTTGCATCAGTGTTAACCAAAGAAAAGGACTTTGTGCAAGCTGATTCTTGGCCAGAGTGTGTGGATAGTCTGGGTCATGTTGATATCAAAAAGGAGGAGGTATTGGCTGTTTTAAAATATATTAAGGTAGATAATTCTCCTGGGTCGGATGGGATTCACCCCAGAATACTGGGGAAAGCAAGGAAGGAAATTGCTTGGGCCTTGACTGATAATCCAGGAAACTATAGGCGGGTAAATTATTGGATAGAATTCTCAGTGACTGGATATAATGCCCATTTGGAAATAAGTGGACTAAATTGGCGATAGAAAACATGGTTTTGTGAAGGGGAGGTCATGCTTCACTAACTTGATTGAGTTTTTTGAGGAGATGACAAAGATCATTGATGAGGGGAGGGTGGTGGTTGTTGCTTACATTGACTTCAGCAAAGCCTTTTACAAGGTGCCTCATGGCAGACTGGTACAAAAGGTGAAGTCACACGGGGTCAGATGTGAGGTGGCAAGATGGAGACAGAACTGGCTCGGTGACAGAAGGCAGTGGGTAGCAGTAGAAGGGTGTTTTTCTGAATGGAAGGTTGTGACTAGTTGTGTTCCACAGGGATCGGTGCTGGGGCTTCTGTTGTTTGTTGTATACATAAACAATTTGGAGGAAAATGTAGCTGGTCTGATTAGTAAGTTTGCGGATGACACAAGGGTTGGTGGAGTGGCAAATATTGTTGAGGATTGTCAGAAGATGCAGCAGGACATAGATAGTTTGGAGACTTGGGCAGAGAAATGGCAAATGGAGTTTAATCTGGACAAATGTGAGGTAATGCATTTTGGTAGGTCCAAAATAGAGGGAAAATATACAGTAAATGGGAAACTTCAGAATATAGAAAGGCAGAGAGATCTGGGTGTGCAGATTTTTGAAAGTGGCAAGACAAGTGGACAAGGTAGTCACGAAGGCATATGGAATGCTTACCTTCTTTAGACGGGGCATTGAGTATAAAAATTGGCAAGTGATGCTACAATTGTATAGAACCTCGGTAAGGCCGTACTTGGAATATTGCACACAAGTCTGGTCGCCACACTACCAGAAGGATGTGGAGGCTTTGGAGAGTGTACAGAGGAGGTTTACCAGGATGTTGCCTGGTCTGGAGGGTGTTAGCTATGCGGAGAGGCTGAATAGAGTCGGACTGTTTTCATTAGAACAACAGAGGTTGAGGGGTGACTTGATAGAGGTCTATACGATTCTGAGAAGCATGGACAGAGTGGATGGGCAGGCACTCTTTCCCAGGGTGGAGGGGTCAGTCACTAGGGGGCATTGGTTTAAGGTCCATGGGGCAAAGTTTAGAGATGTAGGAGGCAGGTTTTTTTACATAGAGTGTGGTGAGTCCCTGGAACACGCTGCCAGGGGAGGGTGTGGAAGCAGATACATTAACGGCACTCAAAAGGCATCTAAAGATACATGGATAGGATGGGTATAGAGGGATACAGTACTAGGAAGTGCTGAGTGAGTTAGTCAAGGGTGGTATCATGACCAGCACATGCTTGGAGGGTCGAAGGGTCTGTTCCTGTGCTGTAGTGTTCTTCGTAATGGCCATTCCATTACAAGGGCCCACAGACCTTCAGGGGAGGCAGGGGTAGGAATAGGGACTGGGGCAGGTGAGTGGGTGGGCGTGCGGCGGTTATGGGGGTGGTGGTGGGTAACTCACTGAGTAGGCCCTATCAGATGGTGCCCCCACATCCCCGACCAAGCCCCCCGCCGCCTCTGGGGTGGCCCCGGGGGTACCCCCAACTGTCCTGGGGGCCCTGGCCCGTGCCGTCCTCCAACACACACATCCCACATCACTGGCCTCTCTCACACCCCACCATTAACCCCTCCCTTCCCATACCTGGCAAAATCTCTGCTTCCAACCCAGCCTATTCCTCACACCATTCTGATAAGAGGCAGTTTGGAACGTCGGTAAACAGGTGTTTACTTGTGACAGTGCTATGTTCAATAACTGTGTCCTAGCCCCTAATGCTATCCTATGTGCTGCACCTGTGCCAACTTAACTGGTGTCTAGTTGGATCCCCAATATCAGGAGTGGAAGCGGCCTGCTGTGTACCCTGACCTGTGACCTGAGTCCCCTTATGAACCAAGTATGTCCCTCAGTATTGGCAATAATGCTTGTAGTTTGGCTGCAGAAGATCCTTGAAATGTGGATAAACATTCATTGAGCAATCAGAAAAGTCCAGCTGCATTACATGAGAGACAGAAATGAAGAAGAAGCTCGTTCAGGGGTCCTCTCTGATGTGGACAGTCGGAAATCTGACAAAATGAAAGGGAAGCACATTGTCTTTGACTTTGAAGCAGAGTGTGTAAACAAGACACTTTTTGAATATATAGAGGGAGTTCTAATGCAAACCCACCAGCAGAAGAACAGAGAAAAGATCTATTAAAGATATTGAAAGAATATGGACAGAGGTGTCGGAAAACACCAGGATGCACTCCATTAACTAATCATGATGTTGACATAAGAAACTGAACCAATAAAGCCATATGCGTCTCAAATAAAACCATGGAAACTGGCTCAGTTAGAGGCTGAAACACAATTCAGGTTGCATATGTTGTGGAAACAAGCAAAAATGCTGTGGTCCACTGAACACCAAGTAGAGTTTGGGAAATTGAAAGCCAGGTTAATAAGTAAAGTGGTGTTGGCTGTCCCGGACTTTTCCAGAACATTTAAAATGACCACAGGTGCTAATGACCTGGGAGTTGGGGCAGTGCTACTGCAAGATGACGATGCAAAAGTAGAGAGGCCAGTGGGACATTTAAAAATAAAAATGAAGTCCGTGCCAAATAAAGTTTTTCACCATTAAAAAGGAATCCTTAGCCTTGCTGCAGCCCTTCAATGCTTTGAAGTAAATATTTGGCATGAGAATAAACAAAGCTTAATTTATGCACACCATAATCAGCTTGCATTTATAGAAAAGTTTAAAACCTGGAACGCAAAATTATTCCGTTGCAGTTAATTGTTAAAATTATAACATCCCCAGGAAGGATAATGTGATTGCAGATGCTTTGTCATTGTTTAAGCGCTGACTAATAACTCGTGTTGGGACTGGAATGGGAACTTATATAATGGGGATAGATGGATGTGATTTCTATCTTGCATACCTAATAATGAAATGTCCATGCCCGACCGTTTCATTCCTTTTCGGGAGGGCGGTATGTAAGGGTCCTTCCCATTGACTCCTTTATTTCCCCTTTCTTTACTTTTGTTGCTATAATTTTTACTCCATGGATGTTTAATGGGCAGATAGTTTTAAGTCTATCAGCAGAGCAAATGAGGAATTCAAGAAGTTAGTATAGTATATGGTGCTGTAAGCTTCGGAATGCAGAACCCAGACTTTCTTGGTGATTGGATCCTGTCTGACTGGGATGATTTTCCAGAAACCCAAGGAAAGCAAAGTTGAGACCTGGACCTGCGCATTCTCGTCTCTCTCTCTCTCTCTCTCTCTCTGTTTCTCTCCAGAAAGGTTGTGAGTTGATATATTTCTGAACGTACAGAGAACCTGAATGAATGAATCTACAGTGAAACCATTATAGGCTGCAAACAAAGAATTGTGGGTGGGATTCTCTCAGCTCACAACGGGCCAGAGAATCACCGGGCGCGAATCGTGCGACGCCGCCCTGACGCCGGTCCGCTGATTCTCCAGAGAGCGGACAATTGGCGCCATTGGCGCTTGTGCAGTCGGTGTGGCACAGTCAGGGGGCGCTCTATGCCGGGATGGGCCGAGCGACCGCAAAAAAATACAAGTCCCGCCGGCGCCGTCCACGTGTGGTCTTGCCCGGTGGGACCTCGGCGTGCATGCATCCGGGGGCGGCCTGGTGGGAGGGGAGGGGGCCCAACCCTGGGTGGGGGGGGGGCCTCTGCTGTGGCCTTGCCCACAATTAGGGCCCACCAATCGGCGGGCTGGCCTCTTGGGCTGGGGGCCTCTTTTGCTCCACGCCGGCCCCGGTAGCCCTACGTCATGTTGTGTTGGGGCCGGCGCGGAGAAGGGAGCCACTGCACATGCGCACATTGGCGCCGGTCGCACTGCGCATGTGCAGACCCGCGGCGCCCAGCTGACACCGGCATCAGTAGCTGGAGCAGCGTGGGTCACTCCAGAGCCATGCCGGCCCCCTGTAGGGGTCAGAATTGCTGCTCTTCCGGGCATGTTGACGCCGCCGTGAAATGCGACGGCGTTTACGACGGCTTCAATACTTCGCCTCAGGACCAGGGAATCCCGCCCTAGATCTGAAACTGGCGTGGTACAGTAGAGCAGTGGTTAGCATTGTTGTTTCACAGTGGCAGGGACCCGAGTTCAATTCCCAGCTTGGGTCACTGTCTGTGCGGAGTTTGCACATTCTCCCTGTGTCTGCGTGGGTTTCCTCTGGGTGCTCCGGTTTTCTCCCGCAGTCCAAAGATGTGACTGTTAGGTGAATTGGACAGTCTAAATTCTCCCTCAGTGTACCCAAACAGGCGCCGGAGCGTGACGACTAGGGGATTGTCACAGAAACTTCATTGCACCGTTAATGTAAGCCTACTTGTGACACTAATAAGGATTATTATTATTATAAAGCTTACTTTGAAGGAAGGTATGTTTAAAACAACCTTCTGAAACAAACACTTTTTTTCTTTTACTTATTATTTTTACCCCTCTCCACCCCTCTGTGTTTGTCTGCCTTCTGTGTTAGTGTGTGTGTGTGTGTGTGTGTGTGTGTAGAGGTGGAGGCAAGTTAAAGTGGGGTATTAGTAATTAAATAATAGTTTACCAGTTGTATTTTTTGTATATTTCATTATAACTCCAATTATAAATAAAAAGTAATTGTTTAAACTTACAAACGTGGTTGCTGTAATTATTCGGCAACCAAACACCAAAGGCTTTGGGTATTTTCCTAAAAATTATTGGGTAAGTTAATTGTGTTGCGACTCCTGTCAAGGCGGGCTGGAATTGACTGCGCCCTAGGCCAGGGCACATAGTAAGATAAATGTCAGGTTTCAGAGAAACCTCTTCAGCAATCAATAGTCAAGAATGTTTACTGTGAAGTTGAAAAATATGCGCTGACCTAAAACTCATCTTCAAAGGGGAAAACCTCGAGGAAAGCAGCAGATGATTTCTGTGGAACAGCTGTTGAAGATACCAGCAATAACACAATAATTCAAACAGCGAACAGCAGATGCATTGTCATGCATTCTGTTGGGAAATCTGAACAGCAGAACATCAATCACGTTGAGTATGTAAAGCCGTACAGCTCACTGACTACAAAATTCCAACCAGCAACCACATGGAGGCTGAATAAAGTATGGCAAGCACAGAAAACAGATAGAAAATGTGCTAAAGTTCTGGAATACTACAAAAATGGAAGGCCGGAATATGTTCTGAACAATCTCATCCTGACACAGCACTCTCTTGACATCTCTGTCCTATGAATAGATTCTTCAAAGAATACATCAGGGACCCCAAAGCTTAAAAAATATTGTGCTAGAGTGTGAAATTCGGCTGGTGGCTAGAAATCACTAAATCACTAAATGACATGACTTTATGTTGTGTGACCTGTAGAATCCATCGTCAAGAGCAAAAAGGCCCAGCAGAAACTCAGAATGTCTCGGAATGGACCTTTTTGAGCTCAAGGGGAAGGTTTTGCAGTTTCTGATTATTACTCCAGATGGATTGAGTGTTTCCAAAGAATAATTTCAGAAGCAGTCCTTAATTCGTTAAAATAATTTTATGCCACACACGGCATTCAGATCTAGTCATTTCAGAGAATTATCGTAAGAAGTCTTACCGTAAGAAGCACTGCTTCTCCCTCAGGTTGATTCACCTGAGGAAGGAGCAGTGGTCCGAAAGCGAGTGATTCAAAACAAACCTGTTGGACTTTAACCTGGTGTTGTAAGACGTCTTACTGTGCTCACCCCAGTCCAACGCCAGCATCTCCACATCAGAGAAATATCCACAGTTCATGAATGAATGGTTCAAGGAATTTACAGAAGACTGTAGATTTATCCACACAACTAGTTTGTCCAGCTCACACAAGGAAATAGTGAGACCAGGAGAGGAGCAACGGTCAAGATCTGTTGAAAATGAATGTTGCTACAATCTTAGCACTGTTGATCTATTGTTTTACACCACTTCAGAGTTGACTAGCTCCGTCAGACCTTCTGATGGGAAGAAGACTCAACTTCCTGTTCTTCCACATGTCATGTAAAAACATCAGGCATCAAGAGAGTAATGGATAAGGAGGACGAGTATCATGCAAATCAGACAAAACATTACCATCACTCCTTAAGAGTACATGACCCCAACCAGGTGAATCAGCCTGGGTTAGAGACTGGAATAGAGAAGATCAAAAACTGGAAAAGACATGGGGCGGGATTCTCCGTTGCCTAACGCCTAATTTGCATTTGGCGATTGGGTGGAGAATGGGCTCCGACACCGAAATCGGGGCTAGCGCCTGTTTGACGCTGGACAGCCATGCTCCACCCCCTCAGAAATGGTGTCATTGCGTTGCGCATCGCCTGCCATTGCAACAGCATTGGTGTGTCATCATCTGAACCTCCCGCAATGCTCCGGCCCCGGTGGGCCAAGTTCCCGGCGGCACGGGACACATGTGGTCTCAGCCATGTGGGAACCCAGCGCGGTGGCTGCGGCCTCTGTCCAGCTCCAGCACAGGCCATATTTGGCCGGGATTCGTGCCACTGACCGGGGGGGGGGGGGGGGGGGGAGAGAGCTGGTGGGGGGTGACTATGGGGTGGGCTGTGGGGTTGCGGATGGCAGGTCAGGTCCGGGCATGACCACTGCAGGTTGTCAACCATGTGCATGTGCAGCCCGGCCATTCTCTGCCCGTTTTCGGCGCGGGAGTTGGGAGTTTCAGTCAGCGGCGGTGCTAACCCTTCACCGGTCCCAGGGTCGGCGCCGATTCTTTGGTCGTAAAAGAGTACACATGCTTCGCTGGCGTCGGCACATAGCCGCAGAAACGGAGAATCCAGCCCATGATCAGGAAGACAACCTGAACAGAGAACCAATAGTCTCTGAAGATCTACCTGCTACTCAACGGAGTTCAAGAGAAAACTTGGGGAATCTGAATCATATACAACCATGCAGAAATGCAAACAAGGTTGGGGAAATTGGGGAATCCACCAGACTGTTTATCTTTGTGATCAAAAGATCATGCAGAGAGACCGATGACTACCTGTGGTAGTATGACTAGGGGTACTACGGTACCTGGGAGTGTGAGCTGCTATTGGTGTAGAAGGCTCGCTGCCCATTGGCCCAAGTGTTGCCTTCTCATTGGTCGAGAGGAAGGTAGCTCCGCCTACGAGGCGGAGTATAAGAACCCGTGTTTCCCAGCAGCCATCGTTCTTTCTGTACTCCTGCTGCTGGGCACACTTCTTGTAGATTAAAGCCTTCGATTCGGACTACTCCTTCATTTCTGTGTTCATTGATCGTGCATCACTACCACATTTAAGAACAGCAGTCAGACCACTTTTGGTATTAGCTCCAGTGTACTGAACATAGACTGTTCTTTGTTTCTTGAGCTTGAGAGGATGTTTGATGTAATTTACAATGAAAAACAGAGATCAACTTGTCCAACTCCCTTTCCAGCTCCTCCTAATAATCTATCACTGACCAAGCTTTTGATAATCACTACAACTGCTTTGTTTCAGCATTCATTTTTGTCTGCTCAGGCCTCTAGCAATGGCAGGATGATTTATACATTAAAGGCATGATATAAATGTAAATTGTTGCTATTGTGATATGATATTATATCAGCCATTATTTAGTCAGAAATGAAGGTCATTGGGTATGAATTTCATCTCTTTACTGCCTGGCACCTCCTGATGGTGCAAACTCTGCTGCTACCAGCTCCTGATGGGACATATAGAACACAGAACATACAGTGCAGAAGGAGGCTATTCGGCCCAACGCGTGTGCACCGACCCACTTAAGCCCTGACTTCCACCCTATCCCCGTAACCCAATAACCCCTTCTAACCTTTTTGGACACTAAGGGCAATATATCATGGCCAATCCACCTAACCTGCACGTCTTTGGACTGTGGGAGGAAACCGGAGCACCGGGAGGAAACCCACGCAGACATGGGGAGAACGTGCAGATTCCGCACAGACAGTGACCCAAGCCGGGAATCGAACCTGGGACCCTGGCGCTGTGAAGCCACAGTGCTAACCACTTGTGCTCCATGCTGCTCCAACTTCTTTAGAAAGGAGCCTGAGCGGCACGGTGTCTCAGCGGTTAGCACTACTGCCTCACGGCACCGAGAACCCAGGATCAATCCCTGCCCAGGGTCACTGTTCATGTGGAGTTTGCACATTCTTCCCATGTCTGCATGGGTGATATCCCCACAACCCAAAGATGTGCAGGGTAGGTGGGTTGGTCAAGCTAAATTGCCCCTTAATTGGAAAAATAACATTTTTTTTTAAAAAGAATAAGGAGCCCAGCATGTGCTGGAAACCTCATGTTAACCCACTGTCGCACAACCCTATTAGTTGATGAATGAAAAAAATGAAAATCGCTTATTGTCACGAGTAGGCTTCAATGAAGTTACTGTGAAAAGCCCCTAGTCACCACATTCCGGCGCCTGTCCGGGGAGGCTGGAAGAAGCCTATTTTGATCCAGTCAGATCCATATAATGAATTACTGCACCAATCTACAAATAACAATTGCTGAGTTGCAAGAAGGGCCACGTGCTCATGTTATTTAAAGGACCAGCCACCCAATTTGCAGGTAAGGTAATTTTGAAGAATCTCTGCCATTGCAAAGTGTCCTGAAGCACATTGGAGTGTTGTTGGAGGTGGAATTATGTTGGCCTAAAAATGGTGGGATGTGTTGTTGCACCCACACAAGATTGGCAGAAGAAAAGGTGATCATTCAAAGCCTGCAACAGGTATTGGGGAAGCAATGGTAGTGCCTCTGTGTCTGCAGCATGATGGGGAGATGGGGCAGAAGCTGGAGAGAGGGAAAGTTCTGCAACTGTGCTCTCTTCCAACTTAGAGCCGGAATCCTCCATGTTCCTTGACGGTGACAGATGGTTTTCTGGAAGGCCAACTGATATACTCAGAATTCTGGTGTGTAATTGTTGCCCCACTGAGGTCGTCATCAAAGGTCCCTGCTCCAGAACCAGTCTGTGACCTCACCCTTTAGTAAGCAGGCGACCAAAAATCTTTATCCAGGCCTGGCTGCACGTGCGCCTGCAAAAATTACCAAGTGCTTATCCGAACTGTACACTACCCTCCAAGGTATGTGCTGTGCCAGTTGCTGTGAGGGTCAGATCAAGTGATGGTGCCTCTTCAGTTCTGTGGTATTGCTCACTCCCCCTTGTATTGCTATGCCTGAGAGGGCAGCAGTTCTTGAGAATCTGAATGCAGGAAATAAGAGAAGCAAAGGTTGTTTTGTGAAGCAAGAGGTCCATGATCCCATCAATTAAAGCTTGCTTATCATACTAGATGCAGGATGAGAGAATTGAGAAGGGGTATAGGAAAAGAACATATTTTCATCCTAAATGTTCACAGTGATGCCAGTGCCGCACATTCTGTCATTGCCAACCTATGGTGCTGGGAATCGTATTCTCTAGAAATCTCAAGATATGCTGGTGTCCTTTTCCCTTGCTGCTACTTCTCTGCTTCCTTCAAATCTGTGCCATGTTGCCAATAACAGAGAAGGCAGGATGCCAATTATTTTGTTGTGTCTTGCTTGGGTGAGGGGCCAGTCATAGCTGAATAGCCGGAGGTATGTGGGTGTAAGACTGGCAAGGTCAGAGTATAAGGATGAGGGGGAGTATCCGAATTTGAGTTCTTAGTGCCAGAAATGCTGATGGGTGAGAGGTTGGTGTTGTGATGGATAGGAGCTTTCAGGTGAAGATGCATTTAATGAACTTGACCACCCGTGAAATAATGAGACCTCTTGTGACACTGTCTCTAGACCTTCAAATCCAGATTCTGGGCATAGGACTGCCGAGCAACCTGCTGCCAATCCCTCATGAGGGTCATTCTTGGGGCAACCATCCCCATCCCACCACCCCAAAACCATGACATTTCTACTCCTGCCCACATCCACTACTAATGCCACCAGTGCCACATTCATCACCCAGTTCACCTCTCTCTGCCCTGGTCTATTTTTAATATTTTAAATTCCAGCAATATTATTTCATGCAGAATCCCTTTAAGTAGGACAGACTGCCTTCACGAACATAACATGCTCTCAGCAAACCATGTTCAACCCCTGCTGAGCACAGAGGCAGCAGGTAGTATGAGTAGGAAACCAGCAGAAAGGAACCCCTCAGGGACAATACTATAGATATGGTGATAAGATGGGAGCACCACATTTACATGCTGCTCACCCCCAACAAGACCTGTTCGACATGTCTAGCAACCCCATACATGAAAAATGGAATGAGTCATTTTTTAGTCCCCGATACAACAAAAATTTAATTTGTAACTGAATTGGGTATCATTTCATCCGGTGCCGATAAGGAAGGCAGTAGGGTTGGGATATGGAAGGGAATGTGGTTGGAGTGACACAAGGAAGTGATCCGAAATGGCCTTATCTGTGATTGATATGATGGGACTAGTGAGACAACATGAGATGACAAGGTCAAGGAGGTGACTGTGAATATCGGTTGGGGAATTTATGTGGAAAGAGAGATTTTGGGGCGAGTACGAGGCCAGTGAACTCAAAGGATGGAGAGCATGATTAGTTGGGATGGAGTTTGAAAAGATGGTTCAGTGCTGGAGGAAAGCAGTGAAGAAGTCTTGATGGAAAGACTTTATTGTACTTGGGACAGTGGTAGAGAAAGAGTTCTGAATGGGAGTTAAGAGGAATAAGGGGCTGGTGCACAACAAGAACAACTTATATTTATACAGCATCTTTAATGTAATGAAACATCCCAAGGTTCACCACAAAATATTGCAGTAAGCCACATGAGATATCAGAACAGATGGCCAAAAGCTTGGACAAATAAGTGGATTTTAAGAAATGTCTTAAAGGAAGAAGAAAAGTAAAGAGGTGTAGGAAGGAAATTGCCCAGTCCCTAGCTAGGGACTAGGCAACTGAAAACACAGCCACCAATGGTGCAGTGATTAACATCAGGGTTGCTCAAGGGTAAGAATCTTAAAATTAAGATGTTGCTTGATTGGGTGCAAGTGGAAATCAATGTGCACAGCAGTGATAGATGATCAGGACCTGGTATGAGTTAAGAAACAAACAGCAGAGTTTTAAATTACCTTAGGTTTATGGAGGATATATTATTAGAGACCAACAAGTACTGACAACAAATGGATGAGGGTTTCAGCAGACGAACTGAGACAGGGGCAAATTTGGGCAATGTTACACAGATGTGAATAGGCTGCCTTAGTGATACCACAAATATGAGGTAACGGCATGTAGCCATCTCAGATAGCCACCTGCAAAGGACCATGGGAATTATGGCCAACCCAGGACTCAGACACACTCAGAGCTTGTGTGTGTATTTACAACCCAGCTAGCTAGACGCGATCAAAACCTCTGCTTGTTTGCAGTCTAATGGCCCATTTCCCCAGAACAAAAGTACAATACTCAGGTAACCGATACAGATGCAGACTAACCGGCGCCACTCCCTTTGCTAAGAAAGCCCAAATGGCCAAGGTCAATGACCGCTCAGGACACGTCCAGCAATCAAGGCATCCGCCCCTTTATTGGCCAAAATCGAAGGCAGTGATCGAAGCCTGTCGAATTATTGGGTCCAAAGCTAAGGACCGTCCCAAAGAGAGCGAAATCCCAGAGGGATAAAAAGAGACACAGCCATGTGTTCGGTCTCTCTTGGCCCCAGCCTACACCTGAAACTAAGTGTAGCATTACGACCAGAAGACAAGTTCAAGACTAACGATCGCTACCAGACAGATGAGCCCAGCAGAAACTAAGCCACTTCTTCTACCCAGCCACGCAAGATCCGAACAAAGGCCTTGTTCACCTGCAAAGAGCCGGTTGCCCTGAAGTTAAGTGTAGTTTATTGTAGTTTGACTTGTAGTGTTTTGTATTGCATGTCGAAGTAATCCTTGTGTGTAAATAAACTGTCTTTGAACTTGAACTGACTAACTGGTTGTGTGGTCCTTTCATCGATAACCGGTAAAACTTTGTGGTGGTATCATTTGATACCTGACGACTCTGAAAAACAATATTATCATTAGTAACTGCCATATCTAGTTAATTTGGCAACAGGCACCAGAGTAATCAGGGGTCAGATTAAAGCGTGATTTAGTGATAAGTGCCCACCACTACTGCAATGATCTTGATGGTGCAGCTGATGGGAGGTATAGCCAGATGGAAATGTTCCATTAGGAGGGGAGGTATCATCATTCTTCTGCCAGGTTTTCATCAAGACCATGAAGTTACCCATAATAAGTTCATGGATAGAAAGGACCTTGTTCACAAGTGAACAGACATTCTGGACCAAAATATACAAAGGTATGGTGATAACTGGTCCACTGACAGAGTTCACAGGGCTGCAAGTTGTGTGTTGCACATCCATGCAGTAATTGGGAATGTTCCATCCAGGAGATTATAATACAATATAATATAATAATCTTTATTGTCACAAGTAGTCGTACATTAACACTGCAATAAATTTACTGTAAAAAGCCCCTCGTTGCCACAGTCCGGCGCCTGTTCGGGTACACAGAGGGAGAATTCAGAATGTCCAAATTACCTAACAGCACATCTTTCGGGACTTGTGGGAGGAAACTGGAGCACTCGGAGGAAACCCACGCAGACACAGGGAGAACGTGCAGACTCTGCACAGACAGTGACCCAAGCGGGGAATTGAGCCTGGGACCCTGGAGCTGTGAAGCAACAGTGCTAACCACTTAGTGAGATTGCTGATTTCTGAAATTGCAACGTTGGAAGCATAGGTTTTACCAGCTTTCATGCAAGTCAGCAAATTAATACCTTTGATGACCATAGTATTTATACATTCTCTGAAC
This sequence comes from Scyliorhinus canicula, assembly GCF_902713615.1. Lineage (NCBI taxonomy): Eukaryota > Metazoa > Chordata > Chondrichthyes > Carcharhiniformes > Scyliorhinidae > Scyliorhinus > Scyliorhinus canicula. Next base: position 105,194,499 of record NC_052153.1, read on the forward strand.
TCATGCTAGAAGTGAAAAGGTAAATAGAACAAAACACTCACAAGGACTCCAACATCTTGAGCTTAATTTATACTATAAATGGATCATAAAATTTCAAAAAGTAGGACTAACAAAGTGCCACTGCAGCTGTTAATTCCAATGAAGGGCTAAGTCTTTAAATTTTATAGGTATTATTATGGTTAAGGAGGACAATTAATGAACCAGACTTATGCTTTCTAAACAAGGCATCATTGCAACTTCCATTAATTACATGTGTTACAACCCGCACGAGACCTACGGGGATTGACCAATTAGCCTCCCTGTGAGCCTCGTTGAATACGGGCTTCCCCGCTGAGGGTTGGGGACCATCAGTGGAGTAAATGGACTCCAGCATAAAATCTGGCCCAGATGAGAGCCACGCATGTGTAGTCCCAGATGGGAACTGAAGTGTACTGTGTATATACTTTACTTTGTAATAAATCAGTTTCCTTTACACCTCTCGTTTGGAATCCTCTGTGGCCACTAAAATATGGACGTGACATAAAATTCCTGCTTCACACATCAACTCAGTTACTGTACAGATTTGCCTTATGCGGTGGATATATGTCAATGTGTCTAAGAATAGAATTTACAATTTCTAAACAATGGGAGTGTGACTGATAGCCAGAATACCATCAGAATATCATCACCCAATGGAATCCAGAAAGCTTTTGATAGCTTCTTCATCATTCAACCTCAGGTGTGTATTAAGGAAATTACTTAACTGTAATATCGAAAAAACACGTATCCTTCTTGTGTTGCTGTCACACAGTATTCTATACTTGATGCCTGGTGATGCCCTTCTCCAGGAGAATGTCTGTTGTGAAACAGTGCCTGCCATCATCACTTCCAGTAACTGGGAGAATCTGCTTCATGAGAGAAAAGAGACTTCTATCCTCTCAGGTGAAGCTGAAGGTTTCATCCTCCCATCATCTGATTCAGGCTCTCCTATGAAGGTGTATTTCAATTTCACAGACTAGCAACATTCCGGTGTTGGGAATGGCTGTGAGGCAAACAATAGAACGATGTCATGAAGCTAAGAGAAGAAAACAGTGGGAGTGCAAAACTAATGGAAACAGAGTTCATATAATTACACAGATCTGGCAGTTTCAGTGAAGAACATAGAGAGCTTAAAATTCACAGCCCTTTCACAGTGCTTCCTCCATCACTGAATGGCAATTAGGCCAACGGTCTTTTTTTATCCTTCGTTTTGGATGTTCTTGCAAATGTAATGGAATAGCTAGAAGGGAATTTTTTTAGGTTATAGTTTGGACCAAACTTTAAGTATGCAACCAATAATGGCAGAAAACTGCAACTGGCTAACAACATTATTGCATTTGCATGCACAGGTGACCGTCTATTTCTTAATATACTGGATAATGAATAGTTCACTATTATCTCATAGCTTAATGCATGATTTATCTTTAAGGAAAAGGAAGTAACTCCAGGTGATGAAACAGTGTGCCAGATGTTATGCTCTCCCATTGACAGGTTTGAAGGTGCGATGTGGTAGTGGAGGCTTGTAAAATCAAGCCCCTATTTAAAGCTTAGAAAAGCACAAAAACACTGTTGAAGACTGAGTGCAGTGAGGCCGAATGATCAAATCTGGGAATTAGTTAAGTGAGGGAATTTGGTGCAGTAAGGGAGGAAGTGCTGTTCTGGCCGTTTTTACAAAAAAAAGGAGTGGTCCAAAAGAAGGAAATACAGACAGCGAGACCCGAGAGCTGAAGCCTGGAACCATGACATGGGTGTGCAGGTAGGTAATTGGTGGACTTTAAGTTACTTTTCCCTCTAAACTGGGGTGTTAGTTTAAATTGATACTGGGGAGATATAAATATCATGTTAAATTTAAAGCATAATGAGTTAAATTCCATAATATAACTAGGCATCATCATAGAGTGATATTCTAAACCTGAAATCTATTTAGGTAAATACAAACAAAATTAAGATGGCACAACAGGTGATATGTTGCAGCTGTAGCATATGGGTGCTGGTGGGTACCTGTGCAATCCACAGATATCACTTCTGTAGTGTCAGCTTGATGAGCTGAAGTCTGCGGTTTGGATATTGCGATGCATAACGGGGGTGGAAAGTTACCAGGACTCTTGTTCCAAAATGTTGACAGTTATAATTGTAGTCAGGGGCAGTATAGATAAGGGGATAGGCACGGTTCTTTGCAGCTTAGACTGTGCTTCCTGATGGCTATGTTGTTTGTAGCATGGATAGAGGATTGGTTAATTAATAGAAAGCAAAGAGTGGGGATTAATGGGTGTTTCTCTGGTTGGCAATCAGTAGCTAGTGGTGTCCCACAGGGATCAGTGTTGGGCCCACAATTGTTCACAATTTACATAGATGATTTGGAGTTGGGGACCAAGGGCAATGTGTCCAAGTTTGCAGATGACACTAAGATGAGTGGTAAAGCAAAAAGTGCAGAGGATACTGGAAGTCTGCAGAGGGATTTGGATAGGTTAAGTGAATGGGCTAGGGTCTGGCAGATGGAATACAATGTTGACAAATGTGAGGTTATCCATTTTGGTAGGAATAACAGCAAACGGGATTATTATTTAAATGATAAAATATTAAAGCATGCTGCTGTGCAGAGAGACCTGGGTGTGCTAGTGCATGAGTCACAGAAAGTTGGTTTACAGGTACAACAGGTGATTAAGAATGCAAATGGAATTTTGTCCTTCATTGCTAGAGGGATGGAGTTTAAGACTAGGGAGGTTATGCTGCAATTGTATAAGGTGTTAGTGAGGCCACACCTGGAGTATTGTGTTCAGTTTTGGTCTCCTTACTTGAGAAAGGACGTACTGGCACTGGAGGGTGTGCAGAGGAGATTCACTAGGTTAATCCCAGAGCTGAAGGGGTTGGATTATGAGGAGAGGTTGAGTAGACTGGGACTGTACTCATTGGAATTTAGAAGGATGAGGGGGGATCTTATAGAAACATATAACATTATGAAGGGAATAGATTGGATAGATGCGGGCAGGTTGTTTCCACTGGCGGATAAAAGCAGAACTAGGGGGCATAGCCTCAAAGTAAGAGGAAGTAGATTTCGGACTGAGTTTAGGAGGAACTCCTTCACCCAAAGTGTTGTGAATCTATGGAATCCCTTGCCCAGTGAAGTAGTAGAGGCTCCTTCATTAAATGTTTTTAAGGTAAAGATAGATAGTTTTTTGATGAATAAAGGGATTAAGGGTTATGGTGTTCGGACCGGAAAGTGGAGTTGAGTCCACAAAAGATCAGCCATGATCTCATTGAATGGCGGAGCAGGCTCGAGGGGCCAGATGGCCTACTCCTGCTCCTAGTTCTTATGTTCTTATGTTTCATGCCAGAGTTAAAGACATCTCTTTCAGGCTGGAGAGGAACTTCGAGTGGGAGGGAAAGTATCCAGTTGTTATGGTCCATGCGTGTACCATTGACACATAGGTAGGACTTTGAAAGAGGTTCTGCGAAGTGAGTATGAGCAGTTAAGGACTTAATTAAAAAGCAGAAACACAAACAATCTCTGGATTAGTACCTGAGCCACAAGCAAATTTATATAGGTAATTAAGATGAAAGGGTTTATTGTGTTGCTCAATAGTACTCTGGGACCAGTACTGATGAAAGAGGGAGCTGTCTCATTAGGATGACTTTTGGACAGAAAGTTAAAGGGAAAAGCCAAGGCAGCAGTGTAAGCATAGAAAATAGGAGCAGCAGGAGGCCAATCGGCCCTTCAATTCTGCTCTGCCATTCATTATGATCATGGCTGATCGTTCAACTCAAGAGCCTTATCCTGCTTTCCACACATATCCTTAGATCCCCTTCGTCCTAAGTGCGATATCTAACTGCTTCTTGAAAATATACAATGTTTTGGCCTCACCTATGTTCTGTCATAATGAATTCCACAGGCCAACCACTCTCTGGGTGAAGAAATTTCTCTTCATCTCTGTTTAAATTGGTCTAACCCATATCCTCAGACTGTGATCCTTGGTTCTGGACACACCCACCATTGGGAACATCCTTCCTACATCTACCCTGTCCAGTCCTGTTAGAACTTTACAGGTTTTATGAGATTACCCCCTCATTCTTCTGAACTCCAGCGAATTCAATCCAAACAAATTCAATCTCTCCTCATACATCGGTCCCTCCCATCCCAGGAATCAGTCTGGTAAACCTTTGCTGCACTCCCTCGAGTACAAGAACATCCTTCCTCAGATAAGGAGACCAAAATTGCACAAAATATTCCAGGTGTGGCCTCACCAAGGCCCCGTATAATTGCAGCTGGACATCCCTGCTCCTATACTCGAATTCTCTTGCAATGAAGGCCAACATACCATTTGCCTTCTTTACCGCCTGCTGTATCTACATGCTTACCTTCAGTGACAGGTGCACGAGAACACCCAGGCCCCAGTGCACATTCCCCCTCTCCTAATTTATGGCCATTCAGGTAATAGTCTGCCTTCTCATTTTTGCTGCCAAAGTGGAAAATCTCGCATTTATCCAAATTATATTGCATCTGCCATTCATTTGCCCATTCAGTCATCGGGCTGAATTTTCCGATTCTGAGGCTATGTCCCCACGCCAGCATTATCTGATTGGCAGAGCATACTCGAAGGGCTGAATTGCTGACTTCAGCTCCTAAATCCTATGTTCCTGTGTAACCAGCATATACGATTGTAAGTGTGGTCAATAACAACTTCCAAAACAAAAGCCAACTGTCCCTTGCTGTTGTAAATGCTGAGCAAAGAATATGGGGGTAAGGAAGTCAATAAGGAAATTAAAAGATAAATGCAAGAGATCTAATTATCTCTCCAGCTGGCTACTTGTCATGTCAGGCAGTGATCCCCGCAGTAGCCCCCATGTATGGAGACCATAAAGAACAACGGCCGTAAGATCTGTAGCAGTCTGTACTCAGAAACAGGAGAATACTTGCTGGAATAAGTAAGTGACATTCACTTTTTGCTGCTCCTTTGAGCAATTTTTGGGTGCCCAGTGAGGGAATCCTGCCACTGGGCAACTGTTAAAGAGGGGACAAGAGAAATACAGAGAACGGTCATTGTATATATCATAGAGGAAGGAAGGTGCAAAGGCCTGAACATGGCACTGATTGCTATGGAATATGAACAACGGTGGGTGACAAATCCAGGGAACACATGGCTTTTTCACAGCCCTGTTAACTCTCCACTGTGGAATTTGAAATCAGCCAACCCTATAGGCATGAGGAATCAAAGGTAACACTAGAATATTGGGAAGTCCATAGATTGCTGAATCCCAGAGAATAATTTCTGAAGAGATAGAGCAGTAAAATATCGTCTGGGCAATTAAAGATGTTGCATTGTCATAGACCCATGAGACATGTTATCTGGAATTTTGCAAAGCTACTTATAAAATGAAATATATCAAGGAGGCAGGGTACCAGGCTGTCGGAAATTACAGAAAACTCCCAACTGCAAGCTCAATTGGTGGGAGCATAAAATGAATAGGCTCTTTTGAAGGTGTGAACCACCAATGTCAGCACAAGAAGACAGAAGTTCAAAACTAAAGAACTCCAACAACCATTAAAAGAATTCCAAACAATGCCAAATTTAAGAGCTACGGCTAGAATTTCCCTCTGAGGGCAGGAGATAAAGGTTAGGATTATTTCAGGGTCTCAAACTTCAATGACAGGGGAACAGTCATTCATTGGAAATCCCAGTTGGCCCACCTTAATTATCTTCAATTAGTCTAATTGGCTACCATCCTTCTTTGGAGTCAGAATGGAGCCAGAAAAATGACACAACCGGGGAGGGATTCTCCGAGCCTCTGTGCCGAAATCGGGTTTGGTGCGGGGGTGGAGAATGGAAGTTGACACCGAAATCTGGCGCGACGCTGCCCCCGATTCTCCGGTCCCCAGGAGAATCGCCGCGAGTCGCGTGCGCGCGGTTAAGCCGTCGCGGATAGGGGGCCATTGACAGAGGCCCCCACGGCGATTCTCTGAAGACAACTGGCTGAGTTCCCGACGCCGTGGTTCTAACCACATTTTGCCTGACGGGAACAACCAGTGATGGCTGCAGACTCAGTCCGCGGCCGCCCTAGTGGGGGACCGGGGGTCCTTCACCTGGTGGGGGGGGGCTCACAGACGGCCAGGCAAGCGTTCGGGCGGCTCCGATCCGTGGGCACGCGTGATGTCTGGGGTTCTACATTCTTGGTGCCGCTCCGTGGGCTGAGTCCGCCATGTTGCACGGGGCGGCCGCCGCCGTGCTCATGCACGGATTCCGACCGGAGGTGCAGGGTCCCGTACCCTCAGCCAGAGCTGCGAGAAACACTCCAGGCCCCTGCTAGTCCCCTGCAAATTGGAGAATCACTCTGGACTTTCTTAAGGAAAGTCCTGAGTGAAACACCCGCATTTTGATGCTGGCATGAGGACATAGCCCCACTATTGGAGAATCCCACCCCAGCTCACTCGTGCAATTTTCAGCCCCATCTGCCTCCTGTAAAATCCAACCCAAGTGCAGTAAATACTCCTTTCGACGGTTTATTTCTCAACGACTCTAGAAACATTCACTGGCACTCTGTACACTGTACCCTGAACAAATAAAATAATTAGAAAACTTTAAGCAAAAAACTGGAACTTTGAGAGAATATCAGTTAATATTCAGGTCACTCCAAAGCCAAGCTGAAGGCATAAGATCAATAGTACCCGTCCTCCCACCTGTTTTTAAGATGGGAAGAGGCTCGTGGCCTAACCTCGGGAAGAGAAATATGACCCTCAATATTGACAAATTCTCCCTTAAAGAGAGGAGAAGATAGATCTGAGTACACCTCACCATAGATGATTTAGAGGGGGATTCACACTCATCTGAGTCAGATTTAAAGGAGGAAATATCCTAAAGAAGACAAAGTTGTGCCATTTGTGAGAAAGTAACTCGACAATGCAGAGATGCAGGTAAAGGTTCATAACGAGGTGTTTGAGATGAAGGGTGAGATTCTCCCCTTCCCAACACTGAGATCGAGAATCCCGATTGGACAGAGAATCCAACGTCAGCCCAAAACCAGGATCGACGGCAGGTGGCAGACTCACCCCAAGGCTCCGGTCCTGTCCCACCGGCCACAGTGAGCCTCCTGCCCCGCATTGGTGCAGCCATGCAAACAGCTCACATGAATTAATTTGAATGCAATAATTGGGCTGGAAGCCCGAATTTCCACACCACCGTCTCCCGCTCCCCCTTCCTGCCCACCCCTCCAGACCCCCAACCCTGTTATACTCTACACCTCAGCCGGGAGTCATGCAGGCATGATTTGGTGCAAGAGTTTGCATATGGGATCCTCGTGCGTGACCATTGAGGAGGATGAAGGACTAAGTACCTTTTTCATTGTCTTTGGGCTTGCAGGGTGGTGTTTGCTGGAGCTCTGGGATGAGTAGGAGCCAACCTGGCGGCAAGGGTGCGAGCTTAGGGTGTCCCCCTCAGGATCGGAGTCCCATGGCTGAGCCTCCCATTGCTGTTGTAAAAGATTAGCAACTCGCCCCCTTAGGTGTTACTGACAGGCTCTTGACTGGTTGAACTATTGACTGTTGATAGTAATCTTGAAATGCTCGGAGGGCTCCTGATCACGTAGAAATCTATCCTACTGGGATGGGCATGGCAATGCCCAACCCCTGGACCACCAGGTGTTAGGACTCTTCATTGCACTCCTTAGATGCACAGGAGCAGCAGGGGAAGCAGGGGATTAACAGAGCTAACTCCACGCAAAGGACACATGAGCCAGTGGCCACTGGAGCCCTTCCTGGCATAGAGCCCTTCTCAGACTAGCAGCCTCAATACAAATGACTGACTTTGAAATATATCGCCGTTCCTTCACTATCACTGGGGCAAAATGCTGGAACTCTCTCCCTATCAACACAGTGGGTTTACCTACATCTGAATGACTGCAGCGGTTCAAGAAGGCAACTCACTACCATCTTCTCAAAGGCAACTGGATGGGCAATAAATGCTGGCCTAACCAGCGACGCTCATGTCCCATACATTAATTTTTAAAAATAGTGAGACTATCAGTCAACCCACTCCTAAGGAGCAGATGAGTCCTCCAGGCCCTGCAGGTTAAGTGTGCCCCATTGGTATCATACAGTGTGAGTGTATACATCCCCTGCAGGAAACCTGAACAGCTCCCTATCACAACCTCTATGTTAAAAACAGGGTCCACATCACACTGTAGCCAAGCTCCCAGAAAAAACACCCATTCTACAGTGACCCCCACCTGTAGGACATATCTGCACAACAGTCTCATAGCATAGTGCTGCATGAAGGTTTCCAGCACATAGCCAGCTGCCACCATTACAATGGGAAAGCACAAGGCTCACTCAGTGAGGATACTCACAGTAGACCCCGCTGGAAGAACCAGGACATGGGCCACAGAGTCTACCACTAACACCTGTTGTGGCAGCCTCTGGTATCCTATTTGGCAGGGATGGGTAGTGAGGATAGAAGATTTCCGCATCATGGGCCGAGTGCCAGTCACTGATGGGGATAGGGCTGCTGTGTCAATGATGGGGAATGATGAGAATAGCCGAGCAGTCAAACTCAGGAATATCATGTAATTTAGGGAATTTGGATAATCAAGGGAAGCATCACCTTGCTGGAAGTCTCTGTCTCTCCTCTGCACAGAAATAGAATTTGGAACTCAGCCTCCAATGCTAGCCATCTACCTGGAATCTGCTGCCATCGAGAATGCACGTTGGAGGGCAGCACGGTGGCACAGTGGTTAGCATTGCTGCCTACGGCGCTGAGGACCTGGGTTCGAATCCCGGCCCTGGGTCACTGTCCGTGTGGAGTTTGCACATTCTCCCTGTGTCTGCGTGGGTTTCACCCCCACAACCCAAAGATGTGCAGGATAGGTAGATTGGCCACTCATAAATTGCCCTTAATTGGAAAAAATAATTGGGTAATCTAAATTTATAAAAAAAAGAAAAAAGAAAAAAGAGAATGCACGTTGGAGAGAGTAACACGGCCAACCCAAGGAAGATCCTATACAACAGGAGCCTGCTCCAGTACAGCAGGGGCCGGCCAGTGAGGCTCAGGTGCCGGCTGTCACCAGGCAGAGGAGGAGGCACAAATGCGGCACCCCACCAGGCCACGTATCTATCGTCAGTGCTCAACCATCAAGGAACTGCCAAACCGCATATTACATAGAACATAGAGTGCAGAGGGAGGTCATTCGGCCCATTGAGTCTGCACCGACCCACTTAAGCCCTCATTTCATCCCTACTCCCTTAACCCAATCACCCCTCCTAACCTTTTTGGACACTAAGGGCAATTTAGCAAGTCTTTGGACTGTGGGAGGAAACCGGAGCACCCTGAGGAAACCCACGCAGACACGGGGAGAACGTGCAGACTCCGCACAGACAGTGACCCAGCGGGGAATCGAACCTGGAACCCTGGCGCTGTGAAGCCACAGTGCTAACCACTGTGCTACCGTGCTGCCCACGGTATATGCCACCATCAACTCTGCCTCCCCAAGGATATGGCGCACAACCTGTGCCAGATGGTGTCAGATCAAGCACCATGAGGGCTCGGGTGAGGACATCCGCTCCTAGTGGTCGTCAAGTTGACAGCTGCCCTAAATGTCTATGCCTGTTGCTCGTTCCAGAGCTCGAACAGGGATATGTGCGAGATTTCACAAACATCCACGCACAGGTGCATCTGAGATGTCATGGGTTCCCTATGTGCCAGGGCAGCAAACAACATAGACTTTAACTTGGACACCAGGATGCAAGGGCCTCTGGATTTTCCGTCATCTCTGACATGCCCTTGGTCCAGGGGATTATTGATGGCATGCATGTCACTCTCAAAACCTTCCATTAACAGGAAGGGGTTCCACTCCCTGAACATGCAGTTTGTGTGCTATCACAAGCTACATATCATGCACGTCTTCAGATGATAACCAGGAAGCGTGCATGAATCATACACTCAGATGGTCCTGGCACTTTTGAGGTGCTCGCTCGGGTGAGGGGTTGCCTCTTCGGCGACAAAGCCTATCGGCTGAAGGCATGGGTGATGATGCCTGTGTGGAGACCCCAGACTGAGGCAGAGTGGTATTATAATAATGCTTACTCAGCTACCAGGAGCCTCATCAAGTGATACATTGGGCTCCTAAATGTGCGCTTCTGCTGCCTGGGGACCTCTGGTGGTGCTCTCCACTATAGCCCCCAGAGGTTCACAAGCATCGTGGTGGCCTGTTGCATGCTGTACAACATTGCGCAGCAGTGGGGCGACATGCTGGAGGAGGGGGAAGATTGGCAGGCCTCGTTGGATGAGAATAGTGTCCCAAATAAGCAAGGCAAGGACTCGGAGCTGACTTGACAGACCGCCAAACGAGTCATTCAGGGCCATCGCACTAGAGGCAATCTGAGCAGCTCCTGATTTGTTGACTAGGAGATCAAAGAACCAGTAGCTCCATTGCCCCTCTCCTTGCCCTTAGTACCTTCTGTCCCATTGTCCCCATCACTTTCCCCTTAGCCTTTTACCCATTCTCACGATCACAGCTCCACCTCATCGCTCCGAGAGTCATCACAGCAGGGTGTGGAACCTGGGTTAGCAATATCAACGAGTCTTGTCTACGGGTCGGAGGATGATGATGACTCTCTAAGAGATGAGCTCTTGTTTTCCTCATTATCTGACAAAGCCTGTCTCCTGTCTTTTATGTAACATACCACTGCCTGCACAGATGATCCTTGTTTGTGTGAAGGAGAGTCCTTCTCATGGGCCACATTATTGTGGGAGGGGGGTCGGCGATGAGACAGAGCAGCCTTTGGGTTCACAGACTGGGGATGCAGTTATACTGGGCTCACTCACGCTGCGGCTTCCATGGTCTGTCTGTGGGACATCCATGGGCGCACTCAACAGCACCCCCGCACCACTGTCACAGCCCAGGACTCAGCCCCAACCCAATCTTCCCACCAGTGGGACAACAGTGAGAGACAGATTGGACTGATTGTTTTGGCATCATACACGCCATTTGTTTAATTTGTGTCACCTTGCCCTAACTTACTGTTCAGCTATTGTGTTTGTTCTAGGGATGTGGGTGTCATTGGCTGGGCCTGCATTTGTTGCTAGGCTACTTTAGTGGGGGCAGTTAAGAATTAACCACATCGCTGTGTGGGTCTGGAGTCACATGTAGGCCAGACCAGGTACGGTTGGCAGGTTTTCTTCCCTGAAAGACATTAATGAACCAGATGGGTTTTTACAACAATCACTGTTGGCTTCAAGGTCATCATTAGACATTTAATTCCAGATTTTTTTATTGAATTCAAATTTCCCATCTGCCATGGTGTGATTTGAAACCTGGAGCCCAGAGCATTACTCTGGGTCTCTAGGTTACTAGTCCAGTGACAATACCACTGTGTGACCACCTCTCACTATGTTCTACTACACCTATGCCAATTTAAGTGTCATCTAATTTTCTGATCTTCATGGCTTCCCGTTCCTTCTAGGTGTTCCCGCAGATTGCACATCGAGAGTGGAAGCACCCTGCTGCTTGACTCGCATTTTGCCCTTTAAAGCTCTTGGTGGGCGTCCTCTGGAGGGCCTGGGCATGATGGGTTCGAACGACTTTTGGGTGCCACAGGTGACAACATGTTACCCTGTTTTGCCCGTTTCCCATAAGATGCAGGATTCATAAGGGCCGCAGTGTTCCAGTGCATTCCTTATGGGAAGCACTGGGATAGGCCCCATCCCTCCCTTCTCCTTTGGGTACTTCCTGGCCCTTGGCCTACTCCATGGAATGGACTGGCCTCAGCATTATCTGGCACTGCCAGTCCAGAATCCAACCATTGTCTTAACTATGGTGCCGATTCCTCAGCCATGGTGCTCTGTGACTGGGACATGTCCCTCAGTGAGTGAGCCATGTACCTCACTGCCTCGGTATGTCCCTCTGTGACTGTATAATGTCTTCTGTGACTGGTAAGGTCACTCAGTGCCTGGCCAATGCTCTCGATGCCCTCAGCCATGATCCTTTGTGAGTGGGCCAAGCTATGGAGTGCTGTAGCAGTGTCCATCTGCGCCTAGGACATGTCCAGCTGTGACTGAGCCCTCCTGTACTGCGCCTCAGCCATGGACAGCACAGTGTGTGCCAGGCCTTGGACATTCTGGCACATTGCTCTGACTACTTGCCCAAGGCCTTCCACCACAGCTGTGTGCCTCACATTTTCGTCACAATCACCTGTGCCTGAAGGCGCTTGAACTCCTCCAGTTATACGAGCAAGTGCTGGAATACTATTGATACCCCTTCTATGGATTCTGGTTCTGAATCTGTATCTGCACTGTGATGAGATACCCTTTTCCTGAGGAGCGGCATCTGTCATGGGGGCAGCTGTTCCCTGGGAATGGGCAGCCTTCCTGCCGCCCGCATCCTCGGGAGTTCCTGCCTTCACGTGATGTGTTGCAGCATGGGCGTGGTGCCTACCAGACGGTGACCAGGAGCCTAACCACTAACATGTCCCACTGAGGTCATAATCTCAATGCTGCTGGATGGTACTGGTGAAAGCAATACTGAGGAGTTGGTGTCTTCCCTGGAGTTGGACTGCCGGGAGATCTGAGGGCCTGGAGGCGGGTTGTAATCCTGTGTGGCCCGCCCTCATCTGATGGGGATCCTGGAAGGCAAAGGACATGGGGTCAGCTCTTAGAAAGGACAGGGCTGTAGGAGATGAAATACTCACTTAAGATAGTGATACTTGAGATAGATAAAGTTACATTGGACATTTTCTATTTATGTTTCCATGTAAAGATTCTCAAGGACCCAAGCCCATTTGTGAAATTGGTGCCCTTACATTCAGAAATAGATTGTTCATGCTCATAATGCTGACAAATCCTTTCAGATGCCAAAAAGGATTGTTCCAATTATATGATTTTGGTCTGTTGACAAGACAAAACATGAGTTATGAGTTGCGTGTTTTGCGTGTGACTATGTGTAAAATGTAATTAATTAAAACCTGCATGATGTTACTTAATAACATCCAATATGTAAAAATTCTCCAAATTGTTTGTTCATTACATAAAACTTTCCCTACCTTGTTAAATTTACAAAAGCATTTCTGAGATAGTGTTTGAATTCCTGGGGTGTCATTTTTCATCTGATGGTAAGTAAATGGACACTCCTTGTGTACAGCCCAGCAATTGTAAATCATTGCTTTCCAGACAAATGCAGTTTTCTATTCACCAATTTAAATTACAGCAGATACCCAGAGTGCCAACTTTAACCTCCATGTTTATGAAGAGAATGATGAATGTGCTTGCTGCAGTAAACATGACATCAGTCGCATGCTTAATGCAGGCATAAACTTTGTGCTGATTAATGTCCCCGCTGTCTTTTACATCAACCTGAAAAGAGCCAGAGGCAAAGAGCTGAGGACTGCTGTAATCTTGGCTGTGATAGGCACATCTTTGCAACCTATGACACTTGTTTGCAGGTCTTTGTCCATGATGTGGCACAATTCTGTAACAGCCTCCTGAGAGAAGTACAGTCTCTTTATACACTCTAGTTCAGAGAATTGCAGGTTTGTAACCCTGGACCTGTAGAAACGCTGTTGGAGGTTTACAGTGCTGGGAGGGTAAAGACTCCTGTGCACAAACCACTGGCTATTGGCTCTATTGGCTCCTACCTCCAATAGCTGCTGCTCATGCTCCTCCTCCTCTTTGCATAATATAATTCCCGGAAAGATACCATGAAGAAATAAGTTTGGTGTCAAAGACCCTTCAGCAGCTCAGAATGTTCTACAACAATTTCAATCACTTTAAATATATCTAAGGTAAAAGTAAGTAAAATGTCCCCCAAATCTTTTGAAGCTTTCTCTGAGAACAACTGAGGATCTATTTCATGTTGCAGGAACTGGTCACTTCTGTTTGTGCTTCCATGGTTATTGGGTTTCAGCTGGGAGTAGCCACAGGCAGAGTTGAAAATGGTGCTGGGGGTTGGGGGGGGGGGGGGGGGGGGGGGGTCACAGTGACAGACAAACTAGGAGCAGAAAGAGGATATTCAACCCTCTGAGCATGCCCCACCATTCAATATGATCACGCCTGATCTTCTATCTTAATGTCATATTAATGCTTTCTTTCCAGATCCCTTGATACCATTAAAATCAAAAACAATTACCTATCTCTTCTGTGAAAACATTCAGTGACTTGGCCACCACAGTCTTCTGTGGTAAAGAATTTCATAGGACCACTATCTGTAGTATCCACGGCAAGAAAATGTGCATGAAATAGTAAGTAGGATGCAAGCGTTACACTTTTATTAACGATACACAAATACTCCTCTCTCCGAAGGGTCACCCTCCCCAACCTGCACACAGGCCAGGGTTTTTATACCATGAAGGAACCAAACTCAACACTTGTAAAAACTGTCCTGTTACCAGAGACGAACACATCCTGAATGCCGTGCATGCTAAAAGTCTGGCGCAATGCTCACTGGTGGCCCTCACGACGGTCGTCTGCCAGCACTTGGTGTGGGCATCCATGATGATGAGGATCATGGCTCCCTGGAAGGGGCATGCAAAGTCAATGTGGAGGCTGGACCAAGAGCAACCCGGCCATTCCCATGGGTGGAGCAGCATCGCCCGGGGCAATCTCTGGTGCCCCTGCCAAGGTACACAACTTTTGGCCAGCTGCTCAATGTTGGCATTCCAGGCCACCAGACATAGCCAGCATTTTCAGTTTTGATACCCAGGGTGTCCGCTGTGGAGGTCCTGCAGGAGCGGGTCTTACCTACCTCCCGGAACAACCACCCGAGTTACCCAAAGGATGACACTGTCCTCTACGCTCAGATACTGGATTTTGGCCTTGAAAGCCTTCAAATAATCTGGTAAAGCCCAGTGCTGGGCCCAATCCTATTTAATGTGATGGACGCGGGACGGCTGTGAGTCCGTCTGGGTCCAACTTCGGTTGCGCAGTACCTTGACTGGTAAAGAGTCCATGAAATGGAGGGTAGTGATTGATGTGTTAGGCAGGTTGGTTCGATGTTGACTGCAACTGGATGCAGTGAAGCTAGAAACAGACGTCTGACACAGGAGATGATCCAACACTGTGGACTGCTGTACATGTTCAGCTGTGGGTTGACACTCTACTAATCTAACTGATAACCTCTTATTGCTTGACCAGACTTAGTAGCTACTGCATGGTGATAGTGCTCACTAGCTGGTGCACTCTGACTGTCTCAGTAGCTGAGTCCTGAGAGGGAGAGCCTTAATGCCCTGTGGGCTTTATAGTGGTGGTGTCCTGTCTGGTGATTGGTTGTTCTGTATTGTGTGTTCATTGGTCATCCTGGGCTGGATTCTCCCCTACCTGGTGGGGCGGGGGGTCCCGGTGGGATGGAGTGGCGTGAACCACTCCGACGTCGGGCCACCCCAAAGGTGAGGATTTCTCCGCACCTTCAGGGGCCAAGCCCTCACCTTTAGGGGCTAGGCACACACCGGAGTGGTTTGCGCGCCGCCAGCCAGCGGGAAAGGCCTTTGGTGTCACGCCAGCCGGGGCCGAAGGGACTTCGCTGGCCGGCGGACGTCCACGCATGCGGCGGAGCGTCAGCGGCTGATGACGTCATGCCCGCTCATGCACAGGGGAGGGGATCACTTCCCTGCGGAAAAGAGTGCCCCCATGGCACAGGCCGGATCGGTGGGCCCCTATCGCGGGCCAGGCCACCGTGGGGGCATCCCCCAGGGCCAGATCGCCCCGCGCCCCTCCCCAGGACCACGGAGCCCACCCGTGCCGCCAGTCCCGCCAGTAAAGGAGGTGGTTTGATTCACACCAGTGGGAGAGGCATTACAGCAGCGGGACTTCGGCCCACTGCGGGCCGGAGAATCGCCGGGGGGGGGGCGGGCCCGCCGACCGGCACGGCGCGATTCCCGCCCTCGCCGAATCTCCGGTGCCGGAGAATTCGGCAGCCGGCTGGAGCAGAATTCACGCCGCCCCCCGGCGATTCTCCGACGCGGCGGGGGTTCGGAGAATCCAGCCCCAGGTGTGTCAATCACTGCCTGTCTGCATCTCATTATATACATGAGTGGATATTATGACAGTGATGATCTTGTTGGCTGGCTCTGGCGTTGGTGATCTGGGGGGAGGGGAAGGCAGCTCAATGCATCCGCGTGGGGAATCTTGCTGCCGCCTTATGCTCCAGCATATATTCATATGCGGCCAGCAACAAAGCCCACTGCTGGATGTGAGTGAATGAAAAGGGGGCATTCACCCAATCCCCTTTGAACAAACACAGCAATGGCTTATGGTCTGTCAAATCCGCGAAGGTATTCCAAAATACCAAAAGGAGGCCAAACCCTCCTTTTCGATCAGGGTGTAGTTTTGTTCGATGTCCATGAGGTTTATGGGCGCGAACATGATGGGGCGCTCTGACCCATCCGCCAAGCAGGCGAGGACGGTCCCGTTCCCATAAGCGACATGTTGCAGGTCAAGATGAGCAGCTTGGAGGAGTCAAAATAAGGAGCTGGGAGGAAAATAGCTGTCACCGCACTTCGGAGTTTCTAGGGTTTGGCCCATTCCCACAGTAGGCTCTTTTACAACAGCCGGTGGAAGGGGTCCAAGAGAGTAGCCAGGTTAGGGATGAATGTCCCGTAGTAATTGACCAGGTCCAGGAAGGAGTGGCGTTCTGTTGTTGGTCTGGTATTGAGGCCTGTCAAAAGTCCCTTACCTTGTCTTCAATGGGGTGCAAGCTATGGCAGTCCACGCAGTAGCTGCGGCACATAACCTCAGCCACTTTGAAGATGCATTTCTCCTGCGAGCGGCAGACGCTGGCTTCCTGGTATCGCCACAAATCTTCACCCAAGTTCTAAATGCTCCTAGTTGGAGAAGCCCATGATCAGGACATTGTCGAGGTAAACCACGACTTGGGGTAAACCGCATAGGATGTTCTCCATAACCCGCTGAAAAATACCACATGCTGAGGATACCCTGAAAGGCAAACGTGTGCAGGCCCCGACGCGTGCCAACCATTAGGAAGCAACGTCAGTTGGGGTCAAAATCAATTTGAAGTGTGCATGGCTCATGTTCAGCTTCACTGTGCTTCGTATATAAGTCCTCAATCCAGGGAACTGGACAATGGTCCAAACAAGAGACCTGGTGTACTGTCATTTCATAATCACCGCACTGGCACATGACACCATCAGGCTTTAGCATAGGGACAACCAGGGCTTCCCAATCCAAGAATTGAATGGTGTGTATGATGCCAAAACACTCCAGCTCTTCCAATTCAGCATCCACCTTTGACCTCAGGGGGTTTAGGACTGTCTGGGCATGAAAATAGCTCAACTGTGCCAACGGATCCACACTGATCCTGGCCACAGCCCCCTGTATGGTGCCACAACCCTCCAGGAACTGTTTTAAGACCCCTTCTGATCCATGCGGGTATATGTGGCAACCCGTTGCCAATCCAAACCCAGGTGGTGCAACCATACACCACCACCTGTGGTAGGCTGCCAACTGCTGCCCTTACATAACGGGGATGACCGATATGCCCTCAATCAACACAGGCTCCCCTGTACAGGTGGCCAACCAGGCACCAGTATCCCACAAGGCCAACCTCTGGAGGCCTTGCCGAATCTTGTCAAAAGTCTGGCAGCTGACCACGGAGATCGCTGCCCTGGTATCCAGCTCTATCTTGATGGAGTGTCCATTCACTTGTAAGGTCACGTGGATGGGAGCAACCTATGGGGCTGTCACACAATGCAGCTGCTGTTTTGGAGCATCTTTTTCCTCTATGTAGTAGGCCAGTGCCAGTTCATAGCTGACATCTGGGACTTCATGCTCGGACGTAAACACGCGATGGCATTCAAGGCCTCTGTGGCGGTGTCCGGTTTCTCTGCAGGACTTGCCCCATTGTAGGGGATCATCTGCTCAGGTCGTGCAGAAGCCGAACGATTTTAGGTCGGATGGTCTATATTGAGGACAACCATGCCCTGGAGTTCCTGGATACCCGGAACAGCACTTTCACGGGAGATGGCTACCTCGACCACATGTTGCAGATCCAGGTGGGTCTCAACTAAAAGTTTTCGTTGAGGTTGCCAGATCGTGATGGCGTCGGCGATCAGAGAATCCTGTCCTATATTCCCCGCCGGAGCTGGAGTGCACCTGATTTGCGCTCATGCTGGGATAGCAAATCAGGAAGCAATTCCCAATCCTTCGCCATAAAAATATTTTCATGGTGAGGATTGCGAGAGGTTCCCAAGGGAATCCCGCTAATGGGTCGCAATTCTGAATGGGCAGAAGTCACGTGGCTGGGCCCCACACAACAAACTTCAGCCCCCTCAGGATTTTCTGGGTCATTTCCCACCCCCCAGTATGGAGGGGACCCGCCCCCTTCCCGACCAACCCCAACCAGAAACCCCCTAAATAGAGTGACGCCCCCTGAGACCCCCAAATAATTCGACCCCACAGGGACTCCCGAAACAACAAGACCCCCAGAGAGACTCTCTAAATAAAGAGACCCCTGGGTGTGCTAGTGCATGAGTCACAGAAGGTTGGTTTACAGGTGCAACAGGTGATTGAGAAGGCAAATGGAATTTTATCCTTCATTGCTAGAGGGATGGAGTTTAAGACTAGTGAGGTTATGTTGCAATTGTATAAGGTGTTAGTGAGGCCACACCTGGAGTATTGTGTTCAGTTTTGGACTCCTTACTTGAGAAAGGACGTACTGGCACTGGAGGGTGTGCAGAGGAGATTCACTAGGTTAATCCCAGAGTTGCAGGGGTTGGATTATGAGGAGAGGTTGAGTAGACTGGGACTGTACTCGTTGGAATTTAGAAGGATGAGGGGGGATCTTATAGAAACATTTAAAATTATGAAGGGAATAGATAGGATAGATGCAGGCAGGTTGTTTCCACTGGCAGGTGACAGCAGAACTAGGGGACATAGCCTCAAAATAAGGGGAAGTAGATTTAGGACTGAGTTTAGGAGGAACTTCTTCACCCAAAGGGTTGTGAATCTATGGAATTCCTTGCCCAGTGAAGCAGTTGAAGCTCCTTCATTACATGTTTTTAAGGTAAAGATAGATAGTTTTTTGAAGAATAAAGGGATTAAGGGTTA
Organism: Scyliorhinus canicula; assembly: GCF_902713615.1. Classification (NCBI taxonomy): domain Eukaryota; kingdom Metazoa; phylum Chordata; class Chondrichthyes; order Carcharhiniformes; family Scyliorhinidae; genus Scyliorhinus; species Scyliorhinus canicula. The sequence continues at coordinate 105,213,554 of NC_052153.1, forward strand.
TGGTGTTCGGGCCGGAAAGTGGAGCTGAGTCCACAAAAGATCAGCCATGATCTCATTGAATGGCGGAGCAGGCTCGAGGGGCCAGATGGCATACTCCTGCTCCTAGTTCTTATGTTCTTATGAGACCCTCTAAATGGAGACCCTCCAGAGATTCCCTAAATAAAGAGACCTCCACAGTGATCCCCTAAATAAAGAGACCCCCTGAGATCACCTAAATAAAGAGACTCCTTAAATAAAGAAACCCTCCACACAGAATCCCCAGAAGAGACACCCTGTCTGGTAGCTCTTCAGAAGGGAGACCCCTGTCTGGAACCTGGGGTGCAGTCCAGATAAAGGCAGTGAAAAAAAATCACTGCTTTAAAACTTGCCTGTGCAATACACCTGCTGGCTCAGAGGGAGGAAGCAGCATTATCCCATTCATCTTCCTTCACGGTTGGATGATTTTGAAGTGGTCAACTGTGAAACTAACTACAATGTCTATAAACATCAAGCTTTGACTGAGAGCTCCTGGACCACACAAAGCATTAATAGTGGCATACAAAATGATCAGAGGGTTAGATAGGGTGGACAGCGAGAGCCTTCTCCCGCGGATGGAGGTGGCTAGCACGAGGGGACATAGCCTTAAATTGAGGGGTAATAGATATAGGACAGAGGTCAGAGGTGGGTTTTTTACGCAAAGAGTGGTGAGGCCATGGAATGCCCTACCTGCAACAGTAGTGAACTCGCCAACATTGAGGGCATTTAAAAATTTATTGGATAAGCATATGGATGATAAGGGCATAGTGTAGGTTAGATGGCCTTTAGATTTTTTCCATGTCGGTGCAACATCGAGGGCCGAAGGGCCTGTACTGCGCTGTATCGTTCTATGTTCTATGTTCTATCTGTCAAGTCCTGGAAAGAAAAAAACAGTCAGCTGGGTTTAAACTCCCTCAGACCTTTGATCTCCAAGCCATTCAGTCACTTCTCTTTGATATTGATTTTACTGGGCTGTGATGGACAGCTTCCACACACCCCAGCTGTCAGCATTATCCCATTCATCTTCCTTCACGGTTGGATGATTTTGAAGTGGTCAACTGTGAAACTAACTACAATGTCTATAAACATCAAGCTTTGACTGAGAGCTCCTGGACCACACAAAACAGAGTTTAGTGCTTTCCATTAATCTCTCTTCACGCTTAAGTGACTTTGATGTAGTCAGCAGTAAAGCACATAAATTTATCTTCCCCAGGCCTTCCTAGAAGACATCTGGGTATTTTCGCAGGATCTTACACAATCCGCCTGTACCCATTTGAAAGATTTGTTGTCAATCCAGTCGGAGTCTCTGTAACCAACCATGCCCAGAGGGCTGGGTCCGGGTCCTTGTATCACTACCAGTGGTAGATGGACTGATTGTTGTTCAGGGGCATCCATCCGGGGTCACCTAAGTCCCAATAATTGTCAATGTCTCCCTGTATACACCCTTGGTGTCCTTTTGACCCAGATGCTGCATCCCCAACCAGAGTTTCCAGAATGTCTGTTGCCTGCTGACTGAGATAACAGCCCCTGTATCAATATCCATGTCCGAGGGATGATAATTTGTGTGTAAGTGCTGTGGCATAATCAGTTGTTGCTGTCACCTGTGTATATCCGATTTAACAGTCGTTAGTTCTAACTCTATTCTGTTTCTGTTATTTTGATGTTGAACTAGCTGCTCCTGTTTTTGAGTTCATACTCTATTTTAAACTTCATTATATTTATATATTAAAAATGATTAACTTTAACTTTAAGATGAACACATTTTGATGACCTTTTTGTGGTCAAGTCACCACATATTTTTGTTGGTGAGGATGGGAGTGGAGGAGGAGTTGGAGCGGCTACAAAAACTAGGAATCATTGAGCCCATTCAGTTTTCACATTGGGTAGCTCCAATTGTTTTTGTTCTTAAAAGTGATTGTACTGCGTGCATAGTTGGGGATTGCAAACTTGCCGTTAATCAAGTTTCCAAGTTGGGCACTTCCCCATTGACAAGGGTAGAAGATCTGTTTTCAACACTTGCAGGAGGCAAGACATTTTCAATCCTGGGATGAGCGAGACCCATCAACAACTCTTGCTGGAAGAAGATATCTTCCTTTACAGGGAATTACAAATTAAGCGGGGAGAAGTGTTATAGAGTGTTATTATTATGCATCTTCTTATTCAAATCCATTGCTGATGTCATCTGTATGTGATGGGACATTATCAATTGTTGTTGTTACCTGTATATATTCGTGTTTAACTTTGTTAGTTCCAATTCTATTCTGTTACTGTCATTTCACTGTTCAACAAGTTGCTCCTGGTTTTGACTCCGTACTGTATTTTAAACTTTGTTATTTTTGAATATCAAACTAATATACAAATGACCGCATTTTCACTACCTTTTTATGTTACCACAATATGGAAAATTTGCGAAAGGAGTTTGAGGTTGAAAGCTGAAAACAAGCTCTCAAGACCGGGCTTCAGAAAGTCTCTCAGATAAAGTACAGAATCCTACCAGACAAAGCCACTGATACTGGACTTGGTCTCACTGGCCATTCTACTCAAATGAAGTGACAGAAGTTACTTCTTTGATTTTGTGAGAGAAAGTAAGGAAGTTAACTTTAAATTTTGAAACTGAATGAGACTCTGAAATATGCTGAAAGGCAGCGAATGCATCTTGTTGATTGGAGTATTTGCTCCTGCAGTGGACTGACTCGTACTGTCCTGCACAGGTCTGTGCTCCGATGATATCAGTGCATTACACATGACATTGCATCAGCCAACAGTGTTACTCAGATCCATAACACCACTCCCTCTTTACTCCTTTAGTGACATAGAACATAGAACATAGAACATTACAGCGCAGTACAGGCCCTTCAGCCGTCGATGTTGCGCCGACCTGTGAAACCACTCCAAAGCCCATCTACACTATTCCCTTATCATCCATATGTCTATCCAATGACCATTTGAATGCCCTTAGTGTTGGCGAGTCCACTACTGTTGCAAGCAGGGCATTCCATGCCCTTACTACTCTCTGAGTAAAGAACCTACCTCTGACAACTGTATCTGTCCTGTATCTATCTCCCCTCAATTTAAAGCTATTTCCCCTCATGCCAGACATCACCATCCGAGGAAAAAAGCTCTCACTGTCCACCCTATCTAATCCTCTGATCATCTTGTATGCCTCAATTAAGTAATCTCTTAACCTTTTTCTCTCTAACGAAAACAACCTCAAGTCCCTCAGCCTTCCCTCATAAGATCTTCCCTCCATACCAGGCAACATCCTGGTAAATCACCTCTGCACCCTTTCCTATGCTTCCACATCCTTCCTATAATGCGTCGATCAGAATTGCAGTCAATACTCCAAATGCGGCTGCACCAGAGTTTTGTACAGCTGCAACATGACCTCATGGCTCCGAAACTCAATCCCTCTTGCAATAAAAGATAACACACCGTACGCCTTCTTAACAACCCTCTCAACCTGGGTGGCAACTTTCAGGGATCTATGTACACGGACACCGAGATCTCTCTGCTCATCCACACTACCATGAATCTTACCATTAGCCCAGTACTCTGACTTCCTGTTATTTCTTCCAAAATGAATCACCTCACACTTTTCTGCATTAAACTCCATTTGCCACCTCTCAGCCCAGCTCTGCGGCTTATCTATGTCCCTCTGTAACTTGTAACATCCTTCCGCACTGTCCACAACTCCACCGACTTTAGTGTCATCTGCAAATATACTCACCCACCCTTCTACGCCCTCCTCCAGGTCATTTATAAAAATGACAAACAGCAGTGGCCCCAAAACAGATCCTTGTGGTACACCATTAGTAACTAGACTCCAGTCTGAACATTTCCCATCACCACCACCCTTTGTCTTCTTCCAGCTAGCCAATTTCTGATCCAAACTGCTAAATCACCCTGAATCCCATGCCTCCGTATTTTCTGCAATAGCCTACCGTGGGGAACCTTATCAAACGCTTTACTAAAATCCATATACATCACATCAACTACTTTACCCTCATCCACCTGTTTGGTCACCTTGTCAAAGAACTCAATAAGGTTTGCGAGGCACGACCTACCCTTCACAAAACCATGTTGACTATCTCTAATCAAATTATTATTTTCCAGATGATTATACATCCTATCTCTTATAAACCTTTCCAAGACTTTGCCCACAACAGAAGTAAGGCTCACTGGTCTATAGTTACCGGGGTTGTCTCTACTCCCCTTCTTGAACAACGGGACAACATTTGCTATCCTCCAGTCTTCTGGCACTGTAGACAAAGATGACTTAAAGATCAAAGCTAATGGCTCAGCAATTTCCTCCCTAGCTTCCCAGAGAATCCTAGGATAAATCCCATCCGGCCCAGGGGACTTATCTATTTTCACTCTTTCCAGCATTGCTAACACCTCCTCCTTATGAACCTCAAGCCCTACTAGTCTAGTAGCCTGTATCTCAGTATTCTCCTCGACAACATTGTCTTTTTCCTGAGTGAATACTGACGAAAAATATTCATTTAGCACCTCTCCTATCTTCTCGGACTCCATGCACAACTTCCCACTACTGTCCTTGACTGGCCCTACTCTTACCCTAGTCATTCTTTTACTTAATCAGTTTTACTTAATCAAACACTTTAACACAGATCCCAACAGATTATGCCATAGCTTAACATTGTTATGCTATGGATACATATGTACATTGGTAAGACGGTCTCTTGGATGGATATTTGTCTCGTTTTGACGGAACATGACATTCAGTACCTTGGCTCTTAGGGGTACTAGGAGTATCTTCCTGTGCACTGGTCAGTGTTACATCTGGCAAAACCAACTCAGGAACTATCTCTGGCTGTGTGGATGATTCTGTAATATCGGTAGTTCTAGTCCTCAAGTCGGGCATGTCATTGTCTATATTCTCTGTGGTGAAAATATCTGGTACAGATTCTGTACTCTCATTACGTGCAGACAACAATTGATCAGCGTTCTGATGCCAAATCCATTCATCGGCAGATTGTACAGTATATGAAATTGGACCTGTCTTGGCGAATACAATTGCTGGAATTCATTTTTTGCTTGAGGTGTAATTTCTCAGACGAACACGCTCCCCACGGTCAAAGACTCTGCTTTTAGAATGTTGTTTTGTTCTAGTCATTTGTGTCTGATGTTGTTGCCTGACTATCTCTGAAGTTGAAGGGGGAGTCAGAAGGTTGAACTGTGTGTGTAGTTTCCTTTTAAACATCAGTGTAGACGGTGAGCTTTGTGTGCCTTTTTGAATCATATCCAACACCTTCCCCATCACAGGATCTGTTCAGGTAAATTTTCAAACCTGAGAAGACGTTACATCTTCCACATGAGACAAATAGAAAATGCCGTTGAAGTGTTCATCAGATTCATTTCGGTGTTTCGATCTTGCAGCAGCAGTCAGACAAAGCCTCTGCATTCAAATGCTCTTCAGGCCGACGATAGTCGATGACATAATCGTGTGTTGACAAGATTTTTTTTTTTTTTTAAATAATTTTTATTGGAATGTTTTGAAAAATATATATTAACAGAACAATAATAATAATAACAATAATAAACACTCCTCGGCACCTGTAACAACGCATGTAACGAACCCCCCCCACCCCCCCAAACCCAATAAACAACAAAATAAATTAACAATAAGCAAATTAACTTAAACAATACCCCCCTGAGACCCCCCCCTTTCCCCACTCCCCCCGGGTTGCTGCTGCTGCTGACCTAGTTCCTTATCGTTGAGCCAGAAAGTCGAGGAAAGGCTGCCACCTCCCAAAGAACCCTTGTACCGACCCTCTAAGGGCGAATTTGACCCTCTCCAGCTTAATGAATCCCGCCATGTCATTGATCCAGGTCTCCACACTCGGAGGTCTCGCATATTTCCATTGCAGCAAGATCCTCCGCCGGGCTACTAGGGACGCAGAGGCCAAAACATCGGCCTCTTTCGCCTCCTGCACTCCCGGCTCCACCCCAACCACAAATATCGCGAGTCCCCAGCCTGGCTTGATCCTGGACCCTACCACCCTCGACACCGTCCTCGCCACCCCCTGCCAGAATTCCCCCAGTGCCAGGCATGCCCAAAACATATGTGCATGGTTCGCTGGGCTCCCCGAACACCTAATGCACCTGTCCTCAACCCCAAAAAACCTGCTCATCCTCGTCCCAGACATATGAGCCCTGTGCAGTACCTTGAACTGGACATGTTTCAAAATTAATGCCCAACGTTGTAATTGACTAGCAGCGAGCGAAGGGATCCCCTTATTCGGCGAACAAATTGTTGCTAAGATCGATGGTCTGTCAATAGAGTAAATAGATGGCCAAATAAATAATTGTGGAACCTTCGCATAACAAAAATAATGCTGAGAGTTTCTTTCTCAAGTTGAGCATAGTTGGAAGCAAATACTATTGGTCGCTCTTTGCCTGAAGACATTATATGCGAGACAACTTCTCCAAACCCAGAGGGTGATGTGTCACAAGCAAATTGCAGCTTCAGTTTTGGTCTATTATAATGCTTCAGTTTAGGTCCATTATAATGGACCAATAACTCAGTTTCCTGTAATGTCTCTTGACATTTTGTTAAGAATCATCACAATCTTTCATCCAGAGCCAAGCTTGTTTGTTATAAAGCAATGTGTGTAAAGGCTTCAGCCTTGTTTCTAAGTGTGGTAAGACATTTCCAGTGTAATTTAGTAATCTTAGAATTAGAAAAAGCCTTAACTGAGTCACATTCTGTGGTAGTGGAGCATCCAGGATCTCCAACATCTTCTGAGGTTCTTTGTGAACACTGTCTTGGTCGATGATGTGTCCAAGATAATGAACAGAAGATTTTTAAAATTCGCACTTTTACTTCTCACCTCAGAGATTATGTTGTTGCAGTCATAAGAACATAAGAATTAGGAGCAGAAGTAGGCCATCTGGCCCCTCGAGCCTGCTCCACCATTCAATGAGATCATGACTGATCTTTTGTGGACTCAGCTCCACTTTCCGGCCCGAACACCATAACCCTTAATCCCTTTATTCCTCAAAAAACTATCAATCTTTATCTTAAAAACATTCAATGAAGGAGCCTCTACTGCTTCACTGAGCAAGGAATTTCATAGATTCACAACCCTTTGGGTGCAGAAGTTCCTCCTAAACTCAGTCCGAAATCTACTTCCCCTTTAATTGAGGCTATGCCCCCTAGTTCTGCTTTCACCCGCCAGTGGAAACAACCTGCCCGCATCTATCCTATCTATTTCCTTCATAATTTTATATGTTTCTATAAGATCCCCCCTCATCCTTCTAAATTCCAAAGAGTACAGTCCCAGTGTACTCAACCTCTCCTTGTAATCCAACCCTTTCAGATCTGGGATTAACCTAGTGAATCTCCTCTGCACACCCTACAGTGCCAGTACGTCCTTTCTCAAGTAAGGAGACCAAAACTGAACACAATACTCCAGGTGTGGCCTCACTAACACCTTATACAATTGCAGCATAACCTCCCTCGTCTTAAACTCCATCCCTCCAGCAATGAAGGACAAAATTCCATTTGCCTTCTTAATCACCTGTTGCACCTGTAAACCAACTTTTGGCGACTCATGCACTAGCACACCCAGGTCTCTCTGCACAGCAGCATACTTTAATATTTTATCATTTAAATAATAATCCCGGTTGCTGTTATTCCTACCAAAATGGATAACCTCACATTTGTCAACATTGTATTCTATCTGCCAGACCCTAGCCCATTCACTTAACCTATCCAAATCCCTCTGCAGACTTCCAATATCCTCTACACTTTTCGCTTTACCACTCATCTTAGTGTCATTTGCAAACCTGGACACATTGCCCTTGGTCCCCAACTCCAAATCATCCATGTAAATTGTGAACAATTGTGGGCCCAACACTGATCCCTGAGGGACACCACTAGCTACTGATTGCCAACCAGAGAAACACCCATTAATCCCTACTCTTTGCTTTCTATTAATTAACCAATCCTCTATCCATGCTACTACTTTACCCTTAATGCCATGCATCGTTATCTTTTGCAGCAACCTTTTCTGTGGCACCTTGTCAAAGGCTTTCTGGAAATCCAGATATACCACATCCATTGGTTCCCTATTATCTACCGCACTGGTAATGTCCTCAAAAAATTCCACCAAATTAGTTAGGCACGATCTGCCCTTTATGAACCCATGCTGCGTCTGCCCAATGGGACAATTGCTATCCAGATGCCTTCCTATTTCTTCCTTGATGATAGATTCCACCATCTTCCCTACTACTGAAGTTAAGCTCACTGGCCTATAATTACCCGCTCTCTGCCTACCTCCTTTTTTAAACAGTGGATTAAAGAGTAGCTTCTCGGTTCTTTACATGCTCTACATTATCCGAACCTGTAATCAAAATGTCATCCAGAAATCATTGCACACCCAATAGCCCACTCAAAATCTGATCCATAGATCGTTGGAAGAGAGCCAGTGCTGATGTTATCCTGAATGGCAGTCTATGATCCCAAAACAGACCCTTGTGCACTATTATGTCAGTAACAGTTGATAGACAGTAGCTACGTTCACTTACAGAAAGGCTTGGGGGAGGTTAGTTTTTCTAAATTTTTGGCTGCCTGAGAGGCTTATAAAATGGTCTTCCATAAGTGGCAAAGGATATTGATCAGCACCTAATACAGGGTTTATAGTAATTTTGAAACCCCTGCATATCCGTACTGAACCATCCTTCTTTAAGACTGGAAAGATTGGGGCTGCCCATTCACTGGTGGTAACGGGCTCAATGACTCCTGTTTTCACACACCTCTTGAGTTCTTCCACTTTAGGTTGAACATAATAGGCAACGGTATGTGCTTTCAAACACTTTGGCATGCTGGCTGACTTTATCTTGAGTTTCACTTTGACCCCAGTCGTGGATCCAAGTGACTCCTCAAATACCTTTGCATACCTTGGATCACTTAACTGGTAAATTTGCCCTGTAAACTTTGCAGTACTTTTCTTGGGCCACTTTTTTTGTGCTGATGAAGATTAGTGTGACCAACATGCCTTGGCAAGGTGACCAACTTTACCACAATTTTTGCATTTGTTCTCCTTGCTCCAACAATCTCCAGCCATATGTCCCACATGGTTGCAGAAATGACAAGGTAGGTTCTTGGTAGATCTGTTTCTCACAGACTCCATCTTATGGACTTTGGTTCAAACTACAGCCAGCAAAGCTTCTCCTGTGGCAAGTTCCAATAACATTGCAATTTCTATACCAGATTTTAGGGTTGATGCACCTTCAGTCAACAATTTCCTTTGGATGGTTTCATTTCTGAGGCCACAAGCTAATCGGTTCTGAAGAGTATCATTCAAAGTCCAGCCAAATTGTCAGTACTTTGCTAGCTTTCACAGCGATGCAACAAATGGTGAAATGTATTCCTTTTCCTCCTGTGCACGACAGAGAAAGCAGAATCTTTCAGCTATTAATAGTGGACAGTGAGAGAAATGCTCTTGCAAGACAGTCATTAACTCAACATATGACTTGTCTCCTGGTTAGCTGGGTGTACTAACTTCTGGAGTAATTTGAATGTTTTCCTTCCAACCGAGCTGAAAAAGGTCGCAGTATGCAGGTCTGCTGGTGTCTGATTGACTTTGAGGAACAACTGGAAACTTTCCTCATAAGACTACCATGTCTCCTCTTCCTCATTAAACGTGTCCATGGCACCTTTTCCTCCCACTATTTTTAGTTTGCAGCTCCCAGATCTTTGCTATACAGCCTTCAGCCTGTCTCCCCTGCTGTTTATCTTCTCGCTACTTAAAGCAAGCAATTCACAGCACACAAGCAGATTAGCTGTTTCTGTGCCTCGCTATTGATTCCCGGGCAGTAGGTTGCAGTCAGCAGCCCCGTAGATTCACATTCCCGTAGCCCATTTCAGTGCTGCTCAGCCTTCAGCCTGTCTCCCCTGCTGTTTATTTTCTCTCTGTTTAAAGCAAGCAAATCACAGCTCGCTTTTCTATGCCTCGCTATTGATTCCTGGGCAGTAGGTTCGCATTCCCGTGGCCTGTTTCAGTGCCTCCACAGCCTCTCACTACAATTCTAAGTGTACTGAAAATGTTGATCCTCCAGTTGAAGTAAATCCCCAGTAACTCGCAGCCTTTTTTAAAAAAAACTTTTACTTGCCCGAGCAGCTGTCATGATTGACTGGATGATTCGCTGACACCCCACTACAAATTGCATGCCGCCCAAATATTTACGCAAGTTATTTTTACTTGCCATAATCATGATTTTGCCTTGGAAGCCGACTATATTTCTCCCGACCTTACTCCCGATGGTGTCTGGGCCTGGATCGCCATTGATGATTCCTTTTCCTGGCACACCACATCATTGTCGAACTTTGTTTTTCTGCTGTTGTTTTCTTTACTGCCCAGATCTCGTTGTCACTTTCTCTTTTGTTTTGTTCTTTGTTGTAGCCGCAAAGAGGAAGAAGCAGAGGTGGCACACCTCGAGTTCCTATAACTTAGTGCAAGTGGTTATTTGAAAGATGCTGCTCAAAGAGGGTACAATGATGACCCCACAAAGCCAGCAAAAGTCTGATATCTTTATATCATCTGCAAACTTAGCAACAGTGCCTTCAGTTCCTTCTTCCAGATCACTTATGTATATTGTCAAAAGTTGGGATCCCAACACAGACCCCTGAGGCACACCACTAGTCACCGGCTGCCATCTGAAAAAGACCCCTTTATCCCCACTCTCTGCCTTCTGCCAGTCAGCCAATCCTCTATCCATGCCAGGATCTTACCCTTAACACCATGGGCTTTTAACTTATTTAACAGTCTCCTATGCGGCACCTTGTCAAAGGCCTTCTGGAAATCTAAATAAATCACGTCCACTGGTTCTCCTTTGTCTAACTTCCTTGTTGCCTCCTCGAAGAACTCTAATGGATTTGTCAGACACAACCTCCCTTTGACAAAGCCGTGCTGACTCAGTCCTATTTTACCATGCACTTCCAATACTTTGTGATCTCATCTTTGAGATCATGACAATTGAAGCTCTTTAGTATGTTGATACATTGGCTTGCTATGTAATTTTAGTGTTGCCACTGTCACATTTTTAAATGCAAACCAGGTACTAGCAACACAAAATGTGTCCCCATTGGACTCCCTAGTCAAGGAAAGTCTCTTGTCAATGATATTTTCCATTAGTTTCAGGAAAAGTGCTAAATTTGAAATTTGCTGCACTCCTTTACCTTCAGAGCTTTTCTCAAACCTTGTAAAGAAGAGTACTTTTAACCAAATATTTTAGCACCTCAGCCTTTCAAATGTAATTTCAGCAGTTTCACAAAAATCTGATCCAAACAACGTCAGTTGGATAACAACTGAAGAAAGATGTGCGGGTTTCATGGAGCAGAACCTATTAGTGCCACATTGAGGCACAGCAAAGAGCAGACCTTCGCAATGATAACTCAGATCATAGAGAACTATGCGACTTTCTAAAGAGCATCCTGCTGCCTTTTTTGTCCTTTTTTAAATAGAAAGAATATGAACTCTCCTATGGTTTAACAAACTGTTAGAAACACAAATTCAAATCAGAACAGTTTAATGCAATGCCAATTAATTTCTTCCATCTCTCTCGTCTTTAAATTAAATTCTGTCTTGAAACCCAGATAAGTTGCTTGTTATGTGTGAACCTGGAGGTAATGATATGATATATTCAAAAGTTTATTCTGTTTATACTGTGAGCAATAGGGAATCTCAAAAACAGCACATAATTGCTTGAGTTTAATACCTGACATGGGGTTTTCAGCCGAGGGCTGTGAAGCCATGTTTTCTTGCTGCATTTAAGTCGCATTCACCCGCTATTTTTATTGGGCAGGATTTACATTGTAAACTCTACTAGAACATAGAACATAGAACATAGAACAGTACAGCACAGAACAGGCCCTTCGGCCCTCAATGTTGTGCCGAGCCATGATCACCCTATTCAAACCCACGTATCCACCCTATACCCGTAACCCAACAACCGCCCCTTAACCTTACTTTTATTAGGACACTACGGGCAATTTAGCATGGACAATCCACCTAACCCTGCATATCTTTGGACTGTGGGAGGAAACCGGAGCACCCGGAGGAAACCCACGCACACAGGGGGAGGACATGCAGACTCCACACAGACAGTGACCCAGCCGGGAATCGAACCTGGGACCCTGGAGCTGTGAAGCATTTATGCTAACCACCATGCTACCCTGCTGCCCCTAACATCCTACTGGCATGGCTCGTATCAATATGGTTATAACGAGGATGAATTATCCTGATCTCAATTTACAGAGGCGACAGAAATACATTCAAAAGAATATTCAGCAGGACCATCAACCCTTCCTAACTAGTATTACATATAAGTGGGGTGTTGGACAAGGATTGTCTGTCCTTGTTGATATCAATGTACAAGTAGGGAGACCCAAGCAATAACTGAAAGCTAATTTTATGAAGCCACACTCCTGACACGGAACTTTGCATGTGAAGAGTGCATGTCGGAGCTTAGATTCAAATTGCCACTATTTTCCATGTATTCATTTTGATGATGGAAATTCATGATGAGCACTTATCTGAATTTCCAAAATGCAGTGAAAATTATGGGAGCCTGTGCCCAAAATCCAGAAAAGTGTTCCTATTGGTAAAGCTTTTCCATGGAAACACAAACTTGACTGAAGCAATTTATTCAAAAAGGAATAGTGCTCACCAATTCATATGCTGGGTTTAATGACTACTACCTGGTGAATGGCTCTCGTTACTAAATGTGGAGGAATGCACATTAAGTGAAGCTTACAAACTTTACCAGTTCCTCTCCAACACTGATGTGAACATCTAAAATCTTAGCACCATGCAGGCAACACAACTTTCTGGACACACACTCTCACCTCCAGTCCAAAGATACACAGGCGAGGTGGATTGGTCATGATCAATGCGTGGGATTATGGGAATAGGGCCGGATAATGTGCCTCGGTAGAGTGCTCTTTCATGGGGTCGGTGCAGACTTGATGGACCAAATGGCTTACTTGTGCACTGTTTGGATTCTTTGGAAACTGTATCATTAGGCAGAAGATACAGAAGTCTGAAGACCCGCACATTCAGACATAAGAACAGCTTCTTCCCCACAGCTACTGGACTCCTCAACGACTTTCCCTCCGACTGATCAGCTCCCTGTAAGAACACTATTCACAATGTCCTATGCTGTTCTTGCTCATGTATTTGCTTTGTTTGGTCCCTTGTTCCGCACTGTAACCAATCACTGTTTGTCAATATACCATTTGTCAATGTACTCTGTCGATGATTCTTTTTTTATCTACTACGTACGTACTGTGTACATTCCCTTGGCCGCAGGAAAATACTTTTCACTGTACTTCGGTACATGTGACAATAAATCAAATCAAATCAAATGTTCCTTCCTACCACCAGTTTTATTTTCTCCCCCCACTTTAATGGCTCCCTCCACCATGGTGTTAAAAACACAGTTCACTCATCCACCCTGCATACCTTCTCTTGTCCATACATATTGCAAGAAACACAAACCTTTTGGACAATTGCAAAGGCTAAGGCTCCCACAGTGCCTTATTCTGGATCTCCCTATCTGCCTCATGCACAGTTACACCCTCCGCCCCTGATCACAGACTAAATTCAAAGTACCTAGCTTAAGAGATGTGGCAGTTTGGTGGAACAATGTGTACTGGTATATTTCCCTTTCCCTGGTGCACCACAGTGCCCAAAGCCCAGACTCGGTTCATCAACCCTGAGACAAAGCTCCTTAAGCTGCCAACACTCGCTGGATTTCTGTGGATCACACTGGTGTCCACATGCATAGACATGCTAAAGCTGTGACATAGCACCTGCCTTGCCATATTTATTGTGTTTTATTCAACTAATTAAATTTAAAAATATAATTCAACAATTATCTGCAGTTATATCAAAAGGAGCTAAGTGGTTTCATGTCTTCTTTTTCACAGCAGAAAGCATGTAGCTCTCCTTTTGATATGGTGAGGAGCTGTCAATCATTACAAGAGTGTTTATAAACATTGTGGTTAACATCAAAGCAGGTTAATGAAGATACAGTCAAGAAGGAAAAGATAGATAAACAATCCACCAAGCACATGCCTCTGGACCAATAAAACTGTCAATCATTGGCTAGTGAAATGTATTGCTGTGTGAAATTGAATGAAATATTTGCATTTCAAAGGCTGTCAGGGCATTCAAAGCCCTTTGACGTGTACTTAGCTTTGGAGGAAACCTCTGACACTTGTAACAACTGCTGCTTTAAACACCTTTGTCTGAGGTAGCAAATGTTCTGGATGGGTAATGCAGTGACCTTTCATCATACTAGTTAGACTGCTCTTCAGCTTTCAGGTAGGAGTGACTGATGTGGGTGTCTGATGGGGGTCTTTGATGGAAAGTCTCTGATAGAGGGTCTGATGGAGGTGATTGATGGGGGGCTGGGGGCATTGATGGTGGGGTCGATGGTGAAATGAAATGAAATGAAAATCGCTTATTGTCACGAGTAGGCTTCAATGAAGTTATTGTGAAAAGCCCCTCATCGCCACATTCCGGCACCTGTCCAGGGAGGCTGATACGGGAATCGAACCGTGCTGCTGGCCTGCTTGGTCTGCTTTAAAAGCCAGCGATTTAGCAGATCACCATCATGCATGCATGCTGTGGAGGTGTGACCCGTTATTCCCGTGTTGGGGGGCAGACTTCCTACTTATCAGCGGGAAGGGGGAGGATATGCATTGTGGGAGGTAGGGTTGCATTCTGATGGACTTTGGCAGGGCACCTCAGTTATATACAAACCCACTTGACCCACCTTGCAGCCCACCACGTCAGGGCTACCCTTGGGAAAACTTGTACCAAAGCCCGCCGATGGAGCTCCCGCTGTGGGAGTCAGTGCACAACAGGTTGGGGTGTGACCCGGGCTTCCAGCCCGTTAATCAAATTGAAATGGATGCAAACCGGCATGAGGCTGATCGCGAGCTGTGGCTGCCAGCAGCGGATCAGAGCATCGGAACAGGTTTGGCAGTTTTTTGAGGGAGGGTTCATTCTCCGCCTAATCAGGAATCCGATCGTGGCATTGGGCACTGGAGAATCCACCCTCTACTGTCTTTCAAAACATCAGTGCATCCCAAATCACTTCAAAACCAAATCCAATCAATTAAGTTTTCATTTGGTCGCTGTTGTTGTGTAGCCAAATACTGCATTTAGTTTAAGCAGAGCAACATTCCAGGAACAGTGAATGAAATAAATGATGATTTAAGTTGTTTTGATTAACTGATGCATTCAGGCTTGACCACTAAAGAAAACTGAAGAGTATCATGGGACCTTTGAAATCCACCTGAACTGACAAATCGAGCCTTTGTTTAACAGCTCTTCCAAAAGACAGTAATCACTGCACTGAAATACGATCCTAGATTTTATATACACTGGTATTGATGCTTGAAGCCACATGGGGAAAATTTAACACCCAAAATGGGTGAGTATTTAAAATAATTGATTTTTGGATTGTGACTGCTACTACAAGTCCACATTTAGGTTCAGTGGAGGTAGGTTTGGATCTGTGTGAGTCATGTAGAATTTTAATTAGTACAAGGGAGGGGGTATTTCTGCTGCACTTGATGTACTTGGAAGACATAAATTAGGTGTTTTTAAAGTTAAATGAACTTTATTTAAATTTATTATCTTCAACATGGGACTCGCAGAGCACACCAGTAAAATTAGGTGACTATGGAACTGTTGTTCAAATGGGTGTGTAAACGTGCGATTGCTCAATCTGAGTAAAAGCTCAACAGCTGGTAGATAGTTCTTGCACAGGCTATAGCTTCTTGTAAACTTTGGAGACTTTCAAAATGAGAAGAGCAGAAGGAAGGCACATTGGATATGTTTGGCAAATATTGAAAGAGGAAGCCCATTGCCTTCCATGGCAGTCGCAATGTGCTGTGCTGTGATCAGCACCTCTACAGGAGAGAGGTGTTCAGAAGGGAGGTGCACAGGAGAGTGCTGGGGCTACAGGAGGCGCAACCCATGTAATTGTGTTTGCTGACAGGCTCATATTCCTTGACCTATTGATCGAACAGTGGGCGGGATTCTCTCAGCCCAGGCCGGGCTGGAGAATTGCTGGGCCAGGCGCAAATGACGCGATGCCGCACTGACGCCAGTCCACCGATTCTCCAGAGAGCGGTGGGCGCAGACCCGGTTGGGGGGCCACGTAGAGTGGCCCCCACCCCCAGCGATTCTCTGCCCGGGATGGGCCGAGCGGCCGTAAAAAAAATTCGAGTCCCACGGGCGCCGTCCACATGTGGTCCTACCCGGCGGGACCTCGGCATGCATCCATCCGGGGTGAGGGGGGAGGAGATCCGACCCCGGGGGGGCCTCTGCTGTGGCCTGGCCCGCGATCGGGGCCTACTAATCGGTGGGCCGGCCTCTCGGGCTGGGGGCCTCTTTTGCTCCGTGCCAGCCGCTGTAGCCCTATGCCATGTTGCGTCAGGGCTGGCGCAGAGAAGGGAGCCACCGCGCATGCGCGCATTCACGCCGGTCACACTGGGCATGCGCACATTGGCGCCAGTCACACTGCGCATGCGCCTATTGGCACCAGTCGCAATGCGCATGCGCAGACCTGCGGCACCCATTTGACGCTGGTATCAACAGCTGGAGTGGCGTGGGTCGCTCCAGTGCTGTGCTGGCCCCCTGTAGGGGTCAGAATCGCTGCTCATGGGGGCATGTTGACACCGTCGAGAAACGCAACAGTATTTACGACGTCGTCAACACTTAGCCCCAGGATCAGAGAATCCCACAGAATACTTCCACAGGCCATGGTTTTCATGTCAGTTGACCATAGATACCTGCAGTCTCTAGAAGAAAAGGTTGCTATCTGCAAGACCTGGTTAACATGCAATACCAGGAGCTTTAAAGCTCATAACTGTCCTCTGTTGCTTTTATTCTAGTTCCTTCCAGCGCACTAACAGAGGCAATGTTTTCACAATGTTCTGCCCTTGACTGTGCCCAACTGTCATTGCTGTCATGCATCATTGAATCCGGTTGTTACCCTTATCCTGCATGCACTATCCATCCTGAACATCTCCAATTACTGTATATATATTATACATCTAAATAGAACTGAAGCCATGTCATGCGAGTGCGCATGTTACTTTCTATGTAGCTCAAAGCCACAAAACCCGGATTTCAAAATGACTAATTTTAATTCAGTTTTGATGACAGCTTGCGACTCTCTGAGTTGACTCCTGGGTTTCACCCGCACAAGTCTCAGCTCAGAAAACACCCTCAGAGTTCCAGGTCAGAAGCAAGAGGCTCTCAACTGATCCAAGTTGCCACAAATGCAAAATCATCTTCTCCTAAATGCATTGGAAAACTATGGTTTGATAAATTTGTTGAATCACAAATCCTGTCAGGTGAACCTTCCAGCAGTACTGATTATTGGAAGTCCCACCTCGGTCATATTAGTTAGCAATTGTCTAAGTCTTTTGGCTGGTCTCACGGGTGGCTTTCGAGTGCTAATGTCCTCGTATAGCAGCTTCCCATAAGGGAAGTCCATATAGAGTGCCAAAGTGAAAGACTTAAAATCTTCAAATCTGTCTCTGCTACATAGTTGATGCTAAAATGCTTTCATCATACATACTTTTTACAGATTGTTAGGCAAAAGGAACTGCCAGTGTGACAGTCTATTATTATTTTCCTGCTGTGTAATAATAGCCCAGGGTGGTGCAATCGGACTGATTTCTCCTTCAGCTTCGGGAGCCAATAGAAGACGTGAAGTTATTTTCAATCGTATCATATATCCAGTGTTATGAAAGCAGTGACCCTTTGTGAAAAGCGGCCACAATGCTGTGTGATAGTTCACAGTACAGCAGACTTCCTTTAGGTCGAGCTTCAAATTCACAGCTGTAAATTTGAAAAACGGCAAACACCTCCCTCTGAGCACAGCTTCCTTTTTAAATTTGTTGACTGATGACCGGGAAATAAATGGGCTGAAGCAGAGTATTGCATTGCAAAATCAACAGTTAATTGCTGAGAGGAGAAGAGGGAGGCAATGGTGCAATGTAGAGAAGAATAATCCTCCAAGAACTTTAAACGTTAGGCCCAAATTTGTTATTCTGAGACATTAATTAGAAAAAGATAGGTTGCGACTGAGATAAATGGAGAAAAGGTACAGAAAGAGAAATGGGGATTGTAACAGACAAGTAGTACAGCAAATAGATGAGGGTTATAAAAACAAGTAAATAGACTGAGTTGGAAGGGGGACAGAGAATAACAGTGATGAAAATGAGAAACAATGTTCAAGGTATCAGAGGAGCTATACAATGGAGAAATGTGAGAGATGGGATTGGTATGTGATGCAGTTAAGAAAGCATAAGAACTGAGAAAGAGAAGCAAAGATGAGAATAAGTGCTACTAAAGCTGATAACTTGAATGAAGTTTCCTGACTCCGCAGACATGCATCAGTTTAAAGGGTTCTGTTAGAATCTAGGGGGGCAGGGATGGCATCGAGTTGGGCCTGCCAGCTACCTAGGTGGCAATGGATTTGTGCTCAGCATACTGGTTGGAAGGCCCATCTCACCTTGTGAGAAATTTGTACCAGTCATGTTAGAAGTTATCGAGGGCCTCTAACCCTAACCCACTCACTCTTTCATGCACCCCTATGACCCCTCCACACCAACCTATGTCTCCATGCACTTCTAAGCCACTTCCATGCCCCCTAATGCCCCTACCCACCCATGCCCCCTCACACTCCCATACGACTGAATGGTCTCCAGCATCAGTGGACTGAGTTGGTTCCCTCAGAACTTCCACTCAATTAACCTCCATAATTCCTGAGGAAGGCAGCAGTGTTGAGAACCAGCTCGGATGCGTATAAAACATAGAACATCAAACATATAATATACAGTGCTGAAGGAGGTCATTTGGCCCATCGAGTCTGCACCAACCCAATTAAGCCCTCACTTCCACGCTATCCCCGTAGCCCAATACCCCCTCCTAACCTTTTTGGACACTAGGGGCAATTTAGCTAGGCCAATCCACCTAACCTGCACATCTTTGGACTGTGGGAGGAAACCGGAGCACCCGGAGGAAACCCACGTAGACACGGGGAGAACGTGCAGAATCTGCACAGACAGTGACCCAGCGGGGAATCAAACTTGGGTCCCTGGCGCTGTGAAGCCACAGTGCTATCCACTTGTGCTACCGTGCTTCCCGAAGCATGGCTAATTATAGTTGTGATTGGTCGTGACAGCACAGATTGGTATAGGCCATTCAAAGGCTCCAGGCGTTTCAATGAACAATGACAATTGATCACAGTCAGCCTCATGCTCCCTTGCTGCTCCAGGTTTCTGTTAGGCACTTGTGACAGGCACCTCAGGTGCATCTTTACAGGTGTAGGCTGTGCAGCCTGACCTTCTATATTACCCCGATCATGTGATTTGGGACCAAGTTAACACCAGCACACAGTGGTGGCTAGAAATGCTAATTTGCTGTATTTCTAGCATTGGAATAGGATGAAAAAAATTCCACGCTCACTGTGATAATCACCACTGTTGTATACATTAGGAGAGGTGTGGTAAGGCCCTGTACTACAGTTTCAGGGGTAGTCCCTGCCTGCTGGCTCTGCCCAGTAGGCGGAGTATAAATATGTGTGCTCCCCGTACAGCAGCCATTTTGCTAGCTACTGTAGGAAGCCACACATCTTAGTGTAATAAAGCCTCAGTTGTATTCAACTGTCGTCTTTGTGCAATTGATCGTGCATCACTCAGAAACTACAGAGTGAATTTTCAGAGAAGGCCCGAGTTCCTGCCTCAGAACCAGAAGCAGATTTTGCTGCCTCTCGGGCCGAGGGGAGTGCTGGAGTTAATGGTTCAGTTGCAGCCAGCCAAGTAACTGCTACAAGGCAAAGGAGAGCATCTGGAGAAATGGATATGTATATGTCCGCCACTGTTCATATGTAGTTTCACATAAGTTGTAATCTGAAGGACATGGTGGAATTCACACTACATTCTAATCACTCTTCTTTCTCACTCAGGTCAAAGACAAAAGCAGAAAGCTGCAGGACCGGTTGACAGTCATCAATCTTTGAGGGGAAGGGGAGGGATCCTCAGAGGAAGCACTGAACACATCCTTTCCCACACCATCCATCAGAGAAGATGTTCTCCTGTTAAGGGATTTCAGACCACAAATTTGTGAGCACAGCACAGACACAGCCAAGCAGCTGAGAAGAGCTGAGGGCACACACACTCTGAGGAATGTGGGAGGCCAGGATGATGTTGGGCCTCGGGCTGAAAATGGAACTCTGGAGTCATCAACATGGCAACAGATGGTGGTGATACAGTGTAAGCTAAGAGGCAGGGCTGCCAGAAGTTATGTGCACCCGAGCACGAACCTTGAAGGAGTTCATCCAGGCCAAGAGTGCTGCCATGACTATGGTGTATGCGTGCTTGTTTTCCTTCATAGAAAGAGTGGTGGCTGTCATTGATCGGGCCTTCTCTGAAAATTCACTCTGTAGTTTGTGAGTGATGCACGATCAATTGCTGCATCCAACAGACCACTCAGTGGATTCTGCACTCTCACCCAACCCTCCTTTGTTCACACAAATGCTGCTTCCGAGATGCCACCCAAGTGATGTTGCCCCACTGGCATGTTTGTCCCTGCTCCTGACTGCTGCTGCCAATGCCTACACTGTTTCACTCTCCATTTCACACAACTCTAGGGATCTCAATGGATGCCACCTGGATCCAGAACTGACCTTCAATTGCCTTGCTATGCCTGAAGAGGCTCTAAAGCTTGTTCACTCTACGTAAATTTCAAAATTGCTGGTAAAATAGCAGTTAGGTTTCCTGGTTAACAGGCTTAATTATCTTCCCACCATATTTCAGTGCAAAGCTCTCCCAGCAGGCCAATTGCACTTCAGAATATCTGGTTGTGATGTAAAGATATAGTTCCTGATGCCTTTTGTCGGAATATTATAAATTCTTCCATGTCCCGGCTCGATGCCAAACGGTTGGTAAAATGTTTAACTATTCAGAATAATAGGTGTCATGTGATGAATCAAGGGACAACTTCCATTCCTTTTCAGAGTAATAGTTAGATCTTGTTGCAAAGACTTCCGGTAGCGGCTATGAGGGAGTAAGTCGCACATTTGGTGGCTCCAGCTCTGGCCGGACTTTTGGACCTTTCTCCCCGACTTTTTTGTGTTTTTGAGTTTTGGCTTTGAAGACGCAGACAATTAGGCTCTGGACCAACACAATGGTGCATGGAACGGAGAACTCCAAGGGACCGAAAAGGAAGAAATAAAAAGATAAGCAAGGGCTGGGTGGAGGAGGCAGCTGAAGACAACATGGCTGATGTTCGGACCCCTGCTGCGAAGGCCCAGCCATCAACAGAGGAGCTGATGAAGGTCATCCAAGAGGGCTTTGCCAGACAGAAACGGGACTGTCTTGACCCGATAAAGGAGTTGATCAAGTGGCTGGAGTGCAGGCTGGATGCCCACGATCGGACGATTCAGAAGTTGGAGAAAGCGATGGTGGACCAAGAGGAGCATCAAACGGTGGTCGAACTAGAGGTGGGGATGCTGAAGGAACAGCAAAAGAGGCTGCTGGAGATGGTGGAAGATCTGGAGAACAGAGCTCGCCGGCAGAACTTAAGAATTGTCGGTCTCCCTGAAGGGGCTGATGCGGGCGTGTTTGTGGTGAGTATGTTCCAGAGGATTCTGGGGGGATGGGGTTTTCCCCGACCATTGGAGGTGGACAGGGCATACAGGGCGATGGCGAGGAAGCCACGGCCGGGAGTCCCCCCCACCCCCTCCCCCACCCCCACCCTGCAAGGGTGATGGTGGTCCGGTTCCACAGATTTTTGGATAAGAGGTATGCTCTCCAGTGGGCCAAGCGTACTTGGAGCTGCAAATGGGACAATAGCATATTGCGGGTCTATCAGGACCTCAGTGTGGAGGTGGCCAGAAGGAGGGCAGGCTTCAGGCAAGTGAAGGAGATCCTGTTTAAGAAGAAGGTGAAATTTGGGCTGCTTTACCCGGCGCGTCTTTGGGTTATGCACGAGGACCAGCACCATTATTTCGAGTCGCCCGAAGACCCGATGGACTTTGCCAAGAAGAAGGGGCTGGCGCAGAACTGAGAACTTTTTGTAACTTTTCTGTGTGATGTGCCTATGTTTTGACTGTCGCTTACCTTCTGCTTTTAAGTTTGGGTGAAGATGGGGAAGTAAAAGTTATTCAGTTTCTATGGGTTTCGGTGTTTTGGTGGGGGTGGCTGGTGGGGGCTTTTCAATTTTTGTTACTTTGATTAGCTGAGGGTTTGAAGGCAATGCAGTCGCGTAACGAGCAGTCGAGCAGAGGGCAGCAGAGCAGAGCTACTGATCTGCTGTTCTGGCAAAATTTGCATACGTGCAGTGCGGTCAGCCTAATATGAAGGTGAACCTGCAAAAGAGACCCAAGGAGTTTGAGTGAAGGCAAGCATCCAGCAGAGGGCAGCAGAGCAGAGCTAGTGATCAGCTGTTCTGGGGAAATTTGCATACGTGCAGTGCGGTCAGCCTAATTTGAAGGTGGTTTGTGGAGGGGCTGTTGTCAAGTGACAGTTAAACCCGAAACACTTTGTCAGTGTTTCCCACCCTACCTCCTCCTCTAACCAAAAAAAAAAACCCACGGTTGTTGGGAAGCGGGAGCAGGGGCCTGTCGTGAAGGTGAGTGAGTGCTTACCTTTCAGCGGGAGCAGGGTTTGAGGGAATATCAGGTAAGCTCTTCCTTTCTTTTTCTTTTTCTTGTTTTTTTTTAAATCTAGAGGTGATGTCAGGGAAGGCAGTACAATACTCCTCCTGCAGAATGGTTGAGGTGAGGGACGCCGTCAGTGTCCCTGCTGATTTCATCTGTGGGAAGTGCACCCAACTCCAGCTCCTCAAAAACCGTGTTAGGGACCTGGAGCTTGAGCTGGATGAACTTCGGATCATTCGGGAGGCAGAGGGGGTCATAGATAGGAGCTTCAGGGAAGTAGTTACACCAAAAACTGGAGATAGATGGGTAACTGTAAGAGGGACTGGGAAGAAGCAGTCAGTGCAGGGACCCCCTGCGGTCATTCCCCTGAGTAACAAGTATACCGTTTTGGATACTTGTGGGGGGGACGACTTACCAGGGGTAAGCCATGGGGTACGGGCCTCTGGCACGGAGTCTGTCCCTGTTGCTCAGAAGGGAAGGGGGGAAAGGAGTAGAACATTAGTAATTGGGGACTCAATAGTCAGGGGCACAGATAGGAGATTTTGTGGGAGCGAGAGAGACTCACGTTTGGTATGTTGCCTCCCAGGTGCAAGGGTATGTGATGTCTCGGATCGTGTTTTCCGGGTCCTTAAGGGGGAGGGGGAGCAGCCCCAAGTCGTAGTCCACATTGGCACTAACGACATAGGTAGGAAAGGGGACAAGGATGTCAGGCAGGCCTTTAGGGAGCTAGGATGGAAGCTCAGAGCGAGAACAAACAGAGTTGTTATCTCTGGGTTGTTGCCCGTGCCACGTGATAGTGAGATGAGGAATAGGGAGAGAGAGCAATTAAACACGTGCTACAGGGATGGTGCAGGCGGGAGGGATTCAGATTTCTGGATAACTGGGGCTCTTTCTGGGGAAGGTGGGACCTCTATAGACAGGATGGTCTACATCTGAACCTGAGGGGCACCAATATCCTGGGGGGGAGATTTGTTAGTGCTCTTTGGGGGGGGTTTAAACTAATTCAGCAGGGGCATGGGAACCTGGATTGTAGTTTTGGGGTACGGGAGATTGAGAGTACAGAGGTCAGGAGCACAGATTTGACTTCGCAGGAGGGAGCCAGTGTTCAGGTAGGTGGTTTGAAGTGTGTCTACTTCAATGCCAGGAGTATACGAAATAAGGTAGGGGAACTGGCAGCATGGGTTGGTACCTGGGACTTCGATGTTGTGGCCATTTCAGAGACATGGGGCGGGATTCTCCGTAGCCCTTCGTAACGCGGGTTGCCTGCGAAAAAAATCGGTGTTAATCACTCCGGCGCCGGGGCCTTCTTTAAGGCCGCTATTCTCCGTTCCCGGAGGGGCTAGCAGCTGACTGACAGCGATACGCGTCAGTTTCTCCAGCTGCGGAAGTGGTGAGACCCGGCGTATTTGGAGGATAAGGAGGAGAGAGAGAGACAGACCTGGCAGTTGGGGGGGGGGGGGGGGTGGGTGTGTGGTGTGGTGTGTGTGTGTGTGTGTGTGTGTTCCGGCAGTTGGGGGGGGTGTGTTCCGGCAGTTGGGGGGGTGTGTTCCGGCAGTTGGGGGGGGGGGGGGGTGTGTTCCGGCAGTTGGGGGGGGGGGTGTGTTCCGGCAGTTGGGTGTTCCGGCAGTTGGGGGGGGGGGTGTGTTCCGGCAGTTGGGGGGGGGGTGTGTGTCCGGCAGTGGGGGGGGGGGTGTGTTCCGGCAGTTGGGGGGGGGGGGGTGTGTTCCGGCAGTTGGGGGGGGGGGGGTGTTCCGGCAAGTTGGGGGGGGGGGGTGTTCCGGCAGTTTGGGGGGGGGGGGTGTGTTCCGGCAGTTTGGGGGGGGGGGGTGTGTTCCGGCAGTTGGGGGGGGGGGTGTGTTCCGGTCAGTTGGGGGGGGGGGTGTGTTGTTCCGGCTCAGTTTGGGGGGGGGGGGTGGGTGTTTCCGGCAGTTGGGGGGGGGGTGTGTTCCTGCAGTTGGGGGGGGGGGGTGTGTGTTCCGGCAAGTTGGGGG